>NW_024068314.1:0-57303 GCF_009389715.1 Phoenix dactylifera
CAAAATACCCCAGAGTGGGGTCAGAGCATATCAGATCAAAATACAAAATAATGACTGGGTAATAAATCATAAATAATATCGTTTTTCTCTTTTCAAGACTTATTTTTATTTTTACAAAAAATCTGATACTAGAATCTCAACATAATAGGCTACGGCCAGGCGGATCCCGGCCGCAGGTGGTTCAGTTCGGCAGTGCTTTCCGACGAAAAATCCCAGAGGAAGAAGCTCAAAGAAGAAGGCTTGAATCTCTGCGATTCTGGTGATGGAAATCAGAGGAGGGGAAAGAGAGCTCATCGGATCTCAAGGCGGTGGCCGGAGGTGAGGAAGAAGAAGGAGGAAAGGGAGAAGAGGGAGGAGAGGCTCGGTGCTAGAACAATCACAAAGGAGGAGGAATTTAAAGGAAGATCCAAACGGTTCACCACCACGATTCCCGTAGCGGTTGAGCAAGATTGGCGGCCGCTCAAGCGGCCACGGGGCAGCCGCGGAATGGCCGCGGGGATGCTGCGGAACGGTCGTCGCGCCACTGCTCCCGGTCATGCCGCAGAAGGAGGAGCAGGGGATCGCGATCGTAATCCCTGTTCTGTTTTCTTTTTGGGGCCAAGGGCTGGAGTCGGCTAGGCCTGCCGACTCCAGTCCATTTAGGCCCTATTCTCACACCCGAGGTCGGGATCCCCATAGCTCTTCAAGGATCAACAATGGAGAACGGCGCCGTCACCTGGGTTCTACCCAAGCGTCTTCCCGGAAGAGAGCCTTTAAGGAGATACCAGGATAGAAGACCGCAGCCTTCGGAAGCCGGATCGACTCCGGGTCAGTCGGTATTGGGACAGACCATCAAGGCAATTTCCCAAGGTGGAGAACTCGACAAGAAGGTCAAAAAACTCGAGCGGCAAATTGAGGCACTTCGGGATCAAAGAGTCAGGCGCGAGGGCGACCCCGATTTCACTACCAAGTCACCTTTCTCTCGCCTAATCGAGGACGAGCCAATCTCACCAAGATTCAAGATGCCTCGGATAGAGCCTTACAATGGGACCACCGATCTTCTGGATCATCTGGAGAGTTACAGAGCCCTCATGGCACTGCAAGGATCCTCGGAGGCTCTGCGGTGCAACGGTTTCCCTGCAACCCTCCGAGGAACGGCCCGGCTTTGGTTTCTAGGCTAAAGCTGAGCATTGTGCTCTCCTTCGAGTAGCTAGGCAGGCAGTTTGCTGCCAATTTTGCCACTAGCCGGTGCCGACGGCGAACGACGGATTCTCTTCTCAACATAAAGCAAAAGAAAGGAGAATTCCTGAAAGACTACATCGATCATTTCACCGCTGCTACCTGGGAGGTCTGCGAGCTCGATCAATCTATCGCCATGTCGGTATTGAAGATGGAAGTTCGGTCTTACAAGTTCCTCTTCTCCATCGAGAAGAATTTTCCTGCCGACTTCATGGAGATGCTGGTCCGAGCTCAAAAGTATGCAAAGGTCGAAGAGGCCATGGCTTCTCAGCGAGATGCCGCTGAACGACCCTCGAAGGGGCAAAAAAGACGTCGCGAGGAGCGCGGCCGCTCAGAATGTCGGTCACCTCACTGCGAGAAGAACTTGCCTCGATTGAGGAGTCTGCCTCGCCCGATACCACGGCCCCAACAGAGATCACCGCCTCGGTAGAGAACACCACCAGGGAGGTACGGGAACTATACTCCCCTCACAGCTACTCAGTCCGATATTCTTATGGAGATAGAAGGCCGAGGCTATCTCCAAGCTCCACCACCAATGCGAGAGTCGGAAGCTTGGCAATGCTCTAGAAAGTACTATCGCTTCCACTGAAATCACGGCCATGACACCGAGGAGTGCTTCCGACTCCGAGACAAGATTGAAGCGCTTATCCGTCATGGAATACTCAACCGATTTGTACGAAACCAGCGTGATGAAGAAGAACCAGTGGAAAACGCCGCGCCACCTGAAGAACAAAACAATAACAGGCCCATTGCGGGCACCATCCGTACCATAGGAGGGGGCCTTGCCGAAGGAAGCTCGACTAAAGGACCTACTGAGAAGGAAGCCCCCCTGAAGCGTCAGCGCATGGCAGAGGCCATCTCGTTCTCAGATGAAGACTTGAAAGGAGTTGAGACTCCCCATGATGACGCTGTAGTCATCTCAATGGTTGTAAATAAATTTGATGTAAAATGCATTTTGGTTGATAATGGAAGCTCAGCAAACGTGTTATTTTATGATACTTTTCAAAAAATGGGAATGATGGAGGGCCAGCTCCGAAAAATGAATGCTCCGCTGGTTAGATTTACTGGAGATTCAGTCCTGGTTGAAGGCATAGTTAGCTTACATGTCATGGCCGGGCTCACCCTCGGAGAAAGTATGACGCGTTCGCAAAAATGCTTTCGCGAAACTAATCTCCCAAGTACAGGAGAATCGCACAAGTAGTAAATTCTCGAAAGTCCGAGGTCGAATCCTTAGGGAACGAAATATATATGAGATTATTTAGTATAATTTTAGATTAATTAATTCAATAAATTCGTGAATTAAGATGATGATTTGCAAATAGAAAATAAATCAGTAAACAGAAAATCGAAGTTTGGATAGATTAAGATGTAGGATATAAACTCAATAGTACATTCAAGATATAAACTCTACGATTTCTGATTTAAAAGTTCAAATGTAGGATAGATCTAATATGGAATATATTGTTTGAACGAACAAACTCAATTTCTAAGCATTCATCGTGCCGGTTATGTCTACGATAAATCAAATAATAAAGTAATCCACGCATCAATAGATATAAACCATTAAAGAACTATCTACAACATAGACAAGCAAGAAACCAAAACATATCAAAAGATCTAAATTGAATAGAACAATAGTTTAGAGTTTACTTCAAGAAAGTAACAAGTCAAGGGTTCTCCCATCACCCTTCACCTAAGAAATCAGCCCTCCATTAAAATATTGGCCTCTCCCTCTCTTTTTCTTTTCTTTTCGGAAGAACAGGGCATCCCCTGTTTCTTCCTTCTTTTTTTTTTCTTTCGAAATGGCAGAGGCTGGCCCCTCTGTTTTCCAATGGGAGAGATCCCCCCTTTGCCAGCCGAGAGCCCTCCTATATCTCCCGATGGGTCACCTGATCACACGAGATGCTCCTCTCGTGCTGGCTGTCGAGTATCCTGGACGCTGAGGAGTAGATCTGGGAACGGAAGATGCTTCGCGGATGGCTGGGCTTGAGCACGAATCCAGAAGACGAGCGGATGGATCGCGATCTCTTCCACGCGGGCGCTGGGGGACTTCACGGGATGCTGGGGGATCTGATGCGGGTTCGGAAGCTTGGGATGCTGATGGTGAAGGAATCACGATGCAAGATTCGGAAGCTAGCCACACGGAAGAATCTGCTGAGACGCCTGGATGCGGATGCGGAAAGGAGCTGATCGCACGTGGAGAGGAAGCTCGGACGCTGGAAGGTTGGGTGGTCGTTCGAAGTATACATCCCGGCTGGCCACGGGATCTCCGAACGCGTGAAGGAAGCTGAGAATCGGGATGAGGGGTCGCACGCTGACGCTGGGAGCTGATGTGGCTGGAACTCGGGAGAGGCGGATGGATGCGAGGAGGATCGGACGTGGCATGCTGGGACGCTCAAGAGAAGCAGACACGGAAGCTGGTTTGGAGGAACGGACGCACTGGATGCGGAAATGCTCGGGAGATTGCTGTGAATTGGGACTCGGATGCAGGATCCACACGGGCGGACGCGTGGGATGAAGTCGTAGATGGCTGCATCGCGGAATCATTGCTTCGCAGACGGCTGGGAGGAAGTGGGGACACGGACGGATGAGGTTTGGATGCGTGAGGCGGGCTGAAGAAGAGCTAGGCTCTGTTCTGCAGCTGGGAAGAAATGAATTTATATAAAATAATGATAAAAATTATAATAAGTGCTAAAGATAAAATATTTAATCATGCAAATGTTAACACCTATCATTTATCATTATTTTGCTAGTATTAGGCTAAGTTAATTGGTACTTAGATCGTACTTTTATGCTCCATCATACCCCTCAACTAGCTTATTGCTAGTCTCTAGCAATTGAGAGTAAACAATAACATGAGAGTACAAAATATGTTGGTTGATCCTTTGATATTTTATTAGAACTAATTGCATAAAATTAAGATAAGTACTCACTTACGTAGGAATCACGATTGCACTTAGCACATGCAACAAGCCATTAAACCCCTAGGTTATCCTAGTGGACGAGTGTTGTCTCGTGAGGATTTTCAGGGATGCTATCCACAAACATCATGAATGATATGACATGACATGAGATCCTAATAAAAATGTGAAATAAATTCTAAGCTAATACACATGTAATTAATTGATATATATTTTCAAGCATGGCAACTATCAAAGCAAGAAAATATAAAAGTGTAGTGTGCATCAAATCGCATGACTTTCTCAGAGTACTAATACCTCCACCACAATCGAGCATCGCCTGAGTTTTAGGGGCACTACTCAAGTTCACAAGTATTTTCTATAATTTATTAGAACCTGATCCATCAAATTTTTAGAATATCACATGTTGTCTTAATTTGTCAAGAATGGTTTGCAAGTAAAGAAAAAACTATCAATCCCAACTAAACAACCCGGGTACACAGAGGTCCAATACAATGGAGTCAAAACAGCCATTACCACATGTCACTAGGTTCAGTCCGACCAACCCTATTCATGCTTATTTTTATTTTTAAACACATATAACGATTACAATAGTCCAACCCCATTAGGCTCTAGTAAGGTCCATGTAGCGAGCTTTCAGCCAATGACCCCCGATCCAGTTGGCTCAAGACATTAGGTGAAACACCCCTCGAACTTAATTACTCGAACCAGACTACCCCACGAGGCCAGACTTGTCATCATAAAGATTTTTTTTTTTAATTATGCAAGAAAAGAGATGGTAGACTGAACCATATAGATATTTTTATTATATATGTGACTGCATCGTGACTATAGGTCAACTAAGGTCGGATCATAAGGCACCTAAGTAATCTAACTGGGATATTCAATCTCTATCTTTATATGAAAACCAAATTATGAACCTTATGGTACGAATAAGGATATTCGTACTTTTTTTACAGATAAAGCTAACAAAAATGCAGTTAACAAGTATGAACTCCTGAGGCTTTCCTATTGTTATTAAGTACACGTGTGGAGATCTAATAATAAGTCTCTGATCAGTCATAGTATGCATGTGTTCCTTGCCTTAATATTTGCACAAGCTTAATATGAAAATACACGTGCATTTGCTCAGAAAAGAAAGTAATAAAATAAATCAAATGCAAAAACATTTTTTTTTTTTTGCAAAATATTTCCCTCCCCCCAACTTAAATATTGCATTGTCCTCAATGTAAAAGATACAAGAAAACTATATATGAGAGATAATAAAGAAAATAATATTGGAGATAAGAAGAATACCTTGAGCTGTTGATATCCAGAAAAGAAGACCTACAAAATAAGAAGAAAACTAGAAATAAAAGAAAAAAATAATTCTAACTAATATACACATACCTTTGTCGTCAAGGTCAGTCATAAGAAGGCTTCCCCAAGGGAAAGGAGTCCTCTTCATCTGCAAAATTCTCAAGAAAAGATTTTAATCTGTGTCCATTTACCTTAAAAATTTTGCCATCTTGTGGATTCTCAATCTCAACTGCCCCGTATGGAAAAACAGTTTTTACAATGAAAGGACCTATCCATCTCGATCTTAACTTTCCAGGAAACAGATGTAAGCGAGAGTCATAACAAAGAACCTTTTGTGCAGGTTCAAAAGATTTTCTTAGAATTGATTTATCATGCCTAATTTTCATTCGTTCTTTACAAAGTCTAGCATTGTCATACGCATCCCGATGAATTTTATTCAACTCACTAAGTTGTAATTTTCTAGTTAAACCAGCATCTGACAATTCAAAGTTTAATTTTCTAATGGCCCAATACGATTTATGCTCTATTTCAACAGGTAGATGACATGCTTTTCTATATACTAGCCGATACGGAGACATACCAAGAATAGTTTTATAAGCAGTACGGTAAGCCCACAATGCATCAGAAAGTTTTAAAGACCAGTCTTTGTGTGATGGATTCACTGTTTTCTCTAAAATTCGTTTAATCTTCCGATTGACTAACTCTACTTGGCCACTAGTCTGCGGGTGATAAGGGGTTGCAATTCTATGGATGATACCGTACTTTCATAATAGGATCTCAAAAGGCTTATTACAGAAATGTTTTTCCCCATCACTAATTATAACCATGGGCATCCCAAACCTAGAAAATATATTTTCTTTAAGAAATTTTAAAACTGGTTTGTGGTCATTTGTTCCACAAGGCACAGCTTCTACCCATTTGGACACATACTCAACACCAACCAAAATGTAATCATATCCAAAAGACGGTGGGAATGGGCCCATGAAATCGATGCCCCACATGTAAAAAATTTCAATAGCAGTAATGGGCTGAAGAGGTATCATTTGCCTACGAGTTAGACTCCCAACATGTTGACATGGGTCACATGTCTTACAGAACTCGTGGGCATCTTTAAATAGTGTAGGCCAATAAAAACCACATTGCAACACCTTAGCTGCCGTTTTCTTAGATGCAAAGTGTCCTCCGCAAGCACTGACATGACAAAAAGAGAGTACACTTTGCATCTCATGATCTGGTATGCATCTTCTAAAGATTTGATCATTATAATACTTGAACAAATAGGGGGCATCATAATAATAACTCCTTACTTCACGCAAGAAATTATTCTTATCATTCGATCCTCAATGCTCCGGCATCCGGTTCGTGACAAGAAAGTTTACAATATCAGCATACCATGGCATAGTAGAAAGTGCAAACAGTTGCTTTTCGGGGAATGAGATCTTGATGGAAAATTGTGGCACCGAATCATTAAAAACTAGCTATGATAAATGGTCAACAACCACATTTTCTACTCCCTTTTTATCTTTGATTGTGATGTCAAATTCTTAGAGTAGAAGTATCCATCGTATTAAGCATGGTTTGGCCTCTTTCTTATCTAGCAAATGTTTTAGCGCTGCATGGTCCGTAAAGATAACAATAGGAGCACCAAGGATATAAGAGCAAAATTTGTCTAATGCAAATACTACTGCAAGCAATTCCTTCTCGGTGGTGGTGTAATTCATTTGGGCATCGTTTAAGATTTTGCTTCCATAGTAAATGACATATGGCTTATTATCCTTGCATTGTCCCAGGACAGCTCCTATCGCATAGTCACTAGCATCGCACATGATCTCAAAAGGTAATAACCAATCAGGTGGTCGCACGATGGGTGCAGTGCTAAGCATAGACTTCAATTTTTCGAATGCCTCTTGACAAGTTTCAGTCCAATTGAATGGTGTATCAAGGGATAGGAGGTTACATAATGGTCGAGCTATGGCACTAAAGTCCTTGATGAACCTCCTATAAAATCCGGCATGACCCAAAAATGATCTAACATCTCTAACCATCTTGGGTGCAGGTAGCTTGGCGATTAAGTCAATCTTAGCTCTATCAACTTCCATGCCCTTCGATGAAACAATATGTCCTAGGACAATTCCCTTTGGCACCATGAAGTGGCATTTCTTCCAATTCAGTATCAGATTCTTTTTCATGCATCGAGCTAAGACTGCTTGTAAATGTGACAGGCAATCATCAAATGAATCGCCAAAAATAGAAAAATCATCCATAAACACTTCTAAAAATTTCTCGTTCATATCTTCAAAAATGCTAGCATGCATCTTTGGAATGTCGCAGGTGCATTACACAACCCGAATGGCATTCGTCGGAAAGTGAATGTACCAAAAGGACAAGTGAAAGTAGTCTTCTCTTGATCTTCTGGTGAAATCTCGATTTGGTAGTATCCAGAATAGCCATCGAGAAAACAATAAAAATTGTGTCCTGCAACTCTTTCCAAAACTTGGTCTAGGAAGGGTAGGAAAAAGTGATATTTCCTAGTGACCAAATTCAATTTTCGATAGTCAACACACATGCACCAACTCGTCGGAATGCGAGTCCGAACTAACTCACCCTGCTCATTTTTGACTACCGTCAGACCCGCTTTCTTGGGCACGACTTGAGTAGGACTCACCCACTTGCTGTCGAAAATTGGGTAAATAATACCCACGTCAAGCAACTTGAGGACTTCTGCTTTAACTACATCTCTTATCGTAGGATTCAACCTGCGTTGCATTTGCCTTGTGGTTTTGGCATTGTCCTCCAAATATATCCGGTGCGTGCAAATTAAAGGGCTAATCCCCTTCAAGTCGGCAATAGACCACCCTAAAGCTTCTTTATGATTCTTTAGAACACCAAGTAATTTTTTTTCTTGAGCATGATCAAGATTAGATGAGATAATTATAGGGAAAGTGTCCTCGGGTACAAGAAAGGCATACTTGAGTTCCTTCGGTAAAGGTTTCAACTCGAGCTTAGGTGCTTGTTCATGGGATGGTACTATCTTTGCTTCTCAAGGTGGCAACTGTTCAAATTTCTCCATTCTCGGTCTCCACCCATTGACCATCATGACATCCGAATTATCTAAAATAGGTGGAACCACATCATCAGCAGTACCTTCAGAACACCAATCTATTAAATCATTATCAGTCGATTCAGTAAATGTTTCTTTTAACAGATATTCTTCCGCAATGGTTTCAACCCATTCAACCTCTTTACTTTCTTCATGATCACTAGGTTGTTTGCCTATACTAAAGACGTTCAGTTCCAAGGTCATATTGCCAAAAGAAAGCTTCATGACACCATTCCTACAATTGATCAATGCATTAGAAGTTGCAAGGATTGGACGTCCTAAGATGACCGGAATCTGAAATGGTGAATTGGAAGCCGGATGTGTGTCCAGTACGATAAAGTCGACAGAAAAATAGAACTTGTCTACTTGGACCAACACATCTTCGATAATTCCTCTAGGGACCTTCATTGACCTGTCAGCTAATTATAAGATGACAGTTGTTGGCTTCAACTCACCCAAACCGAGTTGCTCATATACCATATATGGCGACAAGTTCACACTCGCTCCTAAATCTAGCAATGCTCGCTCAATCCTAAAATTGCCAATAATGCAGAGATAGTTGGGCAACCTGGATCCTTATATTTAGAGAGAATGTTATGCTGTAAAATCACACTCACATTTTCAGCCAGAAATGCCTTCTTCTTGACATTTAATAGACGCTTGACAGTGCACAAATCCTTCAAGCACTTGTTTGATTGCATCAAGAAGAGGTACATTGATTTTTACTTGCTTAAAAAGCTCAAGAATTTCAGAGTTTGGTTCAAGCTTTTGCAAGGGCTTTAATATTTGTGGAAATGGTGCAGGAAAAGGATATTTAATTTTTTCAGCAGATGTTGGTGCTTCGGTTTCTTCGTTATCCTTTTCTTTTATCTTGGGAGGGTCAGAATCAGGTATGACTTGTGTTTGTTCTGGGACTGGTCAGTCAATAACCTTTCCACTTCGCAAAGTTATTATACTCTTCGCTTGTTCTTTATGCGAAGTTGAAGATGATGCATTGCTACCGTCGTAGACTTGAGGGTTAGGTTGTGGTTGAGCTGGTAGCTTACCCTTCTCTTGAGCACTTAAAGCAGTGGTCAGCGTTGTCAGTTGATTTCTTATTTCATCATTGATTTTTGCTTGACCTTGCATGAAAGATTGCAAAGTTTCTTCGAGACTGGGTTTTTGAGGGGGTGTGTGTGCATAATGAGGTTGCGGAGGTGAAGGAGTTGGGTTATATACTTGTTGAGATTGGTCATTCCTCCACCTAAAATTTGGATGGTTCTTCCATCCAGGATTGTAAGTACCCGAAAAAAAATTATTAAAAGATTTTTGATATGTATTCATAACATTGGCCTGATCGTGCAAGACTTCCTTGAATGCGGGTATTGTGGGGCAATCAGTGGTGAGATGGTCAGGCATCTCGCAAATCCTACAACACTCGCTGTTATGTTCTATGATCTTAATGGGTTCAATCCTTCTAAGTTCAATTTTCTCTACCTTCCTAGTAAGGGCTGACATTTTAGCCTGAATATCATCCTGAGTACTAAGGTTGTAAAGGCCCCAGTGTCCAATGTTAGTAGGCTTAGGCAAAGATTTATTCACTCTATCCCCTGTATCCCATAATTGTGCAGTCTCTACGAGAGAGTCTAAATAGTCCCATGCCTCATCGGGTTGCTTTTCCAAAAGTAGACCATTGCACATGGTCTCTATAAATTGTTTTAACTGTGGAGACAACCCTTCGTAAAAGAAACTAATGGTTCTCCATGTTTCAAACCCGTGATGAGGACAAGAGAGAAGCAAATCTTTAAATCTCTCCCAGCATTCATAAAATGTTTTATAGTCTTTTTGTTGGAAATTACTAATGTGCCTTTTCAAAAAGTTAGTCCTTTGTGCGGGAAAGAATTTTTTCAAGAATTCTCTTTGCATATCATGCCATGTTCCTAGCGATCTAGGTCTCTAGGAGTTCAGCCATGTTTTGGCTTTATCCTTTAAGGAAAAAGGGAACAAGGTCAATTTAAGGACGTCTTCCGATACATTTGGCTCTCTAAATGTGATGCTAATTTCCTCAAAATTCTTAAGGTGAAGATAAGGGTTCTCGGATTCCACCATGATACTTGAGTAGCAATTGAATTACTCCTCGTTTGATTTCAAAGTGTCCTACATTTTCAGGAATAATCATGCATGAATGTTAACTAGTCCTAGTAGGGTGTAATATTGTCGAAGTGTCATAACTGGAGGTCTACCTTCATCACCATGGTGACTTCCTACATCGTCATCAGTCGTCTCACTAGATCTGAGATTTTGTGAAAGAGTTTCAATATTATGATCTAAGGAATTGTCAAAAGTTTTTCGATATAGACGCCCAGTGCTGTCCCTATTCCAACCTAGCATACAAAGTTTCAGAGTTTATTTATTTATTTATTTATTTTTTAATGATCACCCTTGATATTTTCTTAAAGTTCTTATCAATTTTCAACTAGCAACAAGGGTTAATGAGATATGATAATAATAAAATTCTGATTCTAAAAAAAAAAATTTAAACACAGAAAATTCAAAACAAACAGCAGCAAAGTTTTATATTAATTTAATGATTTTCAAAGTTTTAGAATGTCAATCAGACCGTTCAGATGAAAGAAACATGTGTCCTACACCAGTCGACTAAATTTGACTCCAATCAGACGGTCAATTACTCTGATATCAGAGTTTGATTCAGACTGTGCAGGGAATAAAAAACAGCAATAAAGATTCAATTTTTTTTCTTTTTTTTTCGAAAGAAAAAGACTAACTACTAAAGTACTAATTAAATCTAAAATTATACTAATAACTCAGCCGTTCCTCGGCAACAGTGCCAAAAACTTGACGCGTTCGCAAAAATGCTTTCGCGAAACTAATCTCCCAAGTATAGGAGAATTGCACAAGTTGTAAATTCTCGGGAGTCCGAGGTCGAATCCTCAGAGAACGAAATATATATGAGATTATTTAGTATAATTTTAGATTAATTAATTCAATAAATTCATGGATTAAGATGATGATTTGCAAATAGAAAATAAATCAGTAAACAGAAAATCAAAGTTTGGATAGATTAAGATGGTGTAGGGATCTGGAATCCCCCTTGACAATAGTACATTCAAGATATAAACTCTACGGTTTCTTATTTAAAAGTTCAAATGTAGGATAGATCTAACATGGAATATATTGTTTGAACACACGAACTTAATTTTTAAGCATTCGTCGTGCTGGTTATGTCTACGACAAATCAAATAATAAAGTAATCCATGCATCAATAGATATAAACCATTAAAGAACTATCTACAACATAGACAAGCAAGAAACCAAAACATATCAAAAGATCTAAATTGAATAGAATAATAGTTTAGAGTTTACGTCAAGAAAGTAACAAGTCAAGGGTTCTCCCATCACCCTTCACCTAGGAAATCAGCCCTCCATTAAAATATTGGCCTCTCCCTCTCTTTTTCTTTTCTTTTCGAAAGAACAGGGCATCCCCTGTTTCTTCCTTCTTTTTTTTTTTCTTTCGAAATGGCAGAGGCCGGCCCCTCTGTTTTCCTCCTTCTCTGTTTTCCAATGGGAGAGATCCCCCCTTTGCCAGCCGAGAGCCCTCCTATATCTCCCGATGGGTCACCTGATCACACGGGATGCTCCTCTCGTGCTGGCTGCCGAGTATCCCGGACGCTGAGGAGTAGATTTGGGAACGGAAGATGCTTCGCAGACGGCTGGGCTTGAGCACGAATCCGGAAGACGAGCGGATGGATCGCGATCTCTTCCACGCAGGCGCTGGGGGACTTCACGGGATGCTGGGGGATCTGATGTGGGTCCGGAAGCTTGGGATGCTGATGGTGAAGGAATCACGGACGCAGGATTCGGAAGCTGGCCACACGGAAGAATCTACTGAGACGCCTGGATGCGGACGCGGAAAGGAGCTGATCGCACGTGGAGAGGAAGCTCGGACGCTGGAAGGTTGGGTGGTCGTTCGAAGTATACATCCCGGCTGGCTGCGGGATCTCCGGACGCGTGAAGGAAGCTGAGAATCGGGATGAGGGGTCGCACGCTGATGCTGGGAGCTGATGTGGCTGGAACTCGGGAGAGGCGGATGGATGCGAGGAGGATCGGACGTGGCATGCTGGGACGCTCGGGAGAAGCAGACACGGAAGCTGGTTCGGAGGAACGGACGCGCTGGATGCGGAAATGCTCGGGAGACTGCTGTGAACTGGGACTCGGATGCAGGATCCACACGGGCGGACGCGTGGGATGAAGTCGTAGATGGCTGCATCGCGGAATCATTGCTTCGCAGACGGCTGGGAGGAAGCGGGGACACGGACGGATGAGGTTTAGATGCGTGAGGCGGGTTGAAGAAGAGCTGGGCTCTGTTCTGCAGCTGGAAAGAGATGAATTTATATAAAATAATGGTAAAAATTATAATAAGTGCTAAGGATAAAATATTTAATCATGCAAATATTAACACCTATCATTTATCATTATTTTGCTAGCATTAGGCTAAGTTAATTGGTACTTAGATCGCACTTTTGTGCTCTCATTAAAGTACTGTGAGGACGGACTTTCTAGTGGTCCGTGTGGCTTCGGTCTACAACGTTATCCTTGGCCGACCAGGACTCAATGCCCTCCAGGCCGTAGTCTCAACTTATCATCTGCTCGTGCAATTTCCCACCAAATAGGGAGTCGGCGAAGTTCGAGGAGATCAAACAACAGCCAAACGGTGCTACATGGCGACTCTTAAGACAAAGCAACCAATTGAAACGCCAAGTCAAGCAGAACAACCGGCTGAAGCATCAGCCCAAATCTTGGCCTAGGCACTGCCCATCGAGACCTTAGAGGTACGAGACGAGCCTAAGAAGCAACGGGAAGAAACCGGCGAGCTCCTCCTTCAAATCTTCTTGAGAAAACATCGTCCAGAGCAGACCGTACAGATCGGCTTCGGCCTGAGCCCTCATGAGCAGGATCGCTTGATCAAGTTTCTCCAATCCAACATGGATATATTCACCTGATCACCTACTGATATGCCAGGGATAGATTCCGAGATTATGGTTAACCGACTCCAGGTGAAGCCAACCTACAAGCTCGTGAGGTAGAAAAAATGGAGCTTCGTGTCGGAACGACAGCAAGTAGCGACCGAGGAGGTCGACAAACTTCTCGAGGCCGGCTTCATCCAAGAAGTCTCCTTTCCGGACTGGCTCGTCAATGTGGTCCTCGTAAAGAAAGCTAATAAAAAATGGTGCATGTGCGTGGACTACACCGACTTAAATAAAGCTTGCCCGAAGGACAGCTTTTCCCTTCCTAGGATCGACCAGCTCGTCGATTCCACCTTGGGATACCAGCTGTTGACCTTCATGGATGCCTTCTCGGGATACAATCAGATCTGGATGGCGCCCGAGGACGAGAAGAAGATGGTCTTTATCACTAACAAGGGCCTCTGCTGTTACAAAGTAATGCCATTCGGGTTGAAAAATGCTGGGGCTACCTATTAGAGGCTGGTCAGCAAGATCTTCAAGGACCAGATAGGTCGAAACATGGAGGTCTACGTGGACGACATGTTGGTGAAAAACCAGACGGCCGAACACCACATAACCGACCTCAACGAAGCATTCTCTACTCTCAGAAGGTATCACAAGAAGCTCAACCCCACCAAGTGTGGCTTCGGAGTTACCTCGGGCAAGTTCCTCAGTTTCGTGGTGACCCAACGCAGAATCGAAGCGAATCCTGAAAAGATTCGGGCACTATAGGAGATGACGCCACCAAGAACGGTCAAGGAAGTACAACAGCTCGCCAGACGAGTTACGGCCTTAGGGAAGTTTGTCTCAAAGTCATCGGAATGATGCCTTCCATTCTTCAATATTCTCAAGCGACCGAAGAACTTCGTATGGACCGAAGAGTGCCAACAAGCTTTTGAAGAGCTCGGACGCCATCTTGCCTCTCCTCCATTGCTCACGAAACCTCAGCAGGACGAGCTCCTTTATCTGTACCTAGCTGTCTCTCCGGTAGCAATGAGCTCGGTCCTAGTTCGAGAGGAAGACAAATCTTAAAAACTCATATACTACACCAATCGAATTCTGCAGGACACAAAGACCCAGTACTCCAAGCTAGAGAAGACGGTTTATGCATTGCTCATCTCAGTCCGAAGGCTCCAATCGTACTTTCAGGCTCATATTGTGGCCATATTAACCGACCAACCCATAAAGCAAGTTTTGCCACGGTAGGATCGTGCGGGGAGAATCGCAAGGTGGGCATTCGAGCTTGAGAAATCTGACTTGGAGTATCGCCCGAGGCCGACAATCAAGGCACAAGTGCTCACCGACTTCATAGTAGAGTGCACCTTGCTAGACGACCCCAAGGCCGAACTTACATCAAAAAAGAATACTCCGGAACAACCACGGATTCTACATGTGGACGGCTCCTCAACCTCGGGGGGTAGTGGTGCAGGCCTCATTCTCACCAGCCTGGATGGGGTGGTCGCGAAACAAGCTCTACGCTTCAAGTTTTCTGCCTCGAACAACAAAACAGAATACGAGACACTCATTGCCGGGCTAAAATTGGCAAAGGAGCTCGAGGTCGGAAGTCTAAAGGTCCTCAGTGACTTCCAACTGGTCGTGAGCTAGGTCTTAGGAGACATTGAAACAAGGGAACCGTCAATGCAAAAATATCTCCAGAAGGTACGAGATATCATCTCTACATTAAGCGCCTTTGACATCCAGCACATCCCCAGAACAGAGAATACGAGGGCCGACCAGCTGTCAAAGCTTGCAACTTTCCGCATGAGCGAACTCCCAAAGACCACAATGCTTGAGTACCTTAAAACACCAAGCATCGAGGAGCCTGAACCAATCCTCTGTGTTGAAACCGAGCCGAGCTGGATAGATGCATTTGTCGACTTCCTACAAAATGAGATTCTCCCGAATGATGAGCTCGAGGCCCGCCGAATCAAATGCCAGGCATTTCGATACCTCTTGTATGAAGGCAAGCTTTATCGCAGGTCCTTAACGTCTCCGCTCCTTAGATGCCTCCGCCCCTCGGAGGTGGATTATACCATACGAGAAGTTCATGAGGGGATCTGTGGGAACCACCTAAGAGGTCGAGCCTTGGCCTATAAGATTCTACACCAAGGTTATTATTGGCCTACACTTCAGAAAGACACCGCAGACTTCGTCCAAAAATATGACCGATGCCAGCGGAACACCAATATTCAGCGCCGACTTTTAGTTCCACAGACTTCAATCAGTGCCTCTTGGTCATTTGCCTAATGGACAATCGACATATTGGAACCATTCCCCCAGACCACCGGACAAAGAAAATTTCTTATCGTCTCCATCGATTACTTCACCAAGTGGGTCGAAGCTGAACCAGTGGCCCACATCACCAAGCCAAAGATGCGAGATTTTGTTTGAAAATCGATACTCTGTGGGTTTGGGCTCCCCCACGTTCTCATATCTGACAACGGCCGTCAGTTTGACAATGCTTGCTTCAGAGAGTTTTGTTCTGAGCTCGGCATTGATTATCGTTTCACCTCGATCGCTCATCCCCAAACCAATGGAGAAACGGAGGTGACAAATCAGACTATCCTTCAAGGACTCAAGGCCAGACTTGATCGATCCAAAGACCTATGAGTCGAAGACCTCTACAATGTCCTCTGAGCCTACAGAACTACATTTCGAATCCCGACTGGAGAAACCCCCTTCAACCTAGCCTATGGAACGGAAGCTATTATTCCCCTAGAAATCGGGCTTCCATCGCCAAGGGTGGAGAACTATGACGCAGCCTCCAACTCATCATAGCTTAGAGGCAACCTAGATCTCCTTGAAGAAATAAGGAAAGCCGTTCGAATCCACATGGCAAGATATCAACAGAAAGCGGCGCAATATTATAACTCTAGAGTCAAGATCAAGCTCTTCCAAGTGGGTGACCTCTTCCTGAGGAAAGCTGAAGCCTCTCGGCCTATGGAGCAAGGGAAGCTCGCCCCGAACTGGAAAGGACCATACCGAATTGCCCAGATCCGATGCCCTGGAGTATACAAGATGGAGTTCCTCGATGGAACTCCTATTTTTCGAAGTTGGAACTTCGAGAACCTCAGGATGTAATACCAATAGAAGCCTTTTCGAGGGCTTCTCCCAAAATATTTGAAGATCCAATCAATAGGATACTCCTCGATAATTTTTCCTAACCATTCAAAACTTTTTCTGATGATGATCTGCTTGTGAACTTTAGGATGTCTCTGAAATATCTCGAGTCCTTAGGGGAGACCTGACGACGCCCCGACCAAGCTCGGAACACCCCGCTGTGTCGACTGCGAGCCAAGTCTCCCTCGACCTCGGGTCCTACCTAATGATGTCCCGACCGAGCTCGAGATGCCCCACTATGTCGACCGCGAGCCAAGTCTCCCTCGACCTCGAGTCCTACCTAATGACGTCCCGACCAAACTCGGGACGCCCCGCTGCATCGACCACGAGCCTAGTCTCCCTCGACCTCGGGTACTACCTAATGACGTCCCGACCGAGCTCGGGATGCCCCGCAGTGTCGACCGCGAGCCAAGTCTCCCTCGACCTCGAGTCCTACCTAATGACATCCTGACCGAGCTCGGAATGCTCCACTGTGTCGACCACGAGCCAAGTCTCTCTCGACCTCTGGTCCTACCTAATGATGTCCCAACCGAGCTTGGAATGCCCCACTGCGTCGACCGCGAACCCAGTCTCCCTCGACCTCGGGTAATACCTAATGATGTCCCGACCGAGCTCGAGATGCCCCGCTGCATCGACTGCGAGCCAAGTCTCCCTCGACCTCGGGTACCGCTGAACAAAAATCCGACTGTAGTTTGGGATGCCTAAGGCAGATACTGTGGGTCGAAGGGCACTCAAGTTCCAACGGCTAAATAGTAGCCCAGCCTCGACTCGCACTATAATTAGATCCGAGCCCAAAGACTTTGTGAAATTCTTCAAAAAACACCGGAATTAAGCTTGAAAGTGAATGAAGCGTGAAGTCCTACTCAAATAGTCAAAGACAAAGGTTCGTTGAAAGCACAAACAGAAACAAGTCCAAAGACACAACAAAATTGAAAAAAGCTGAAATTTTATTGATAAAAAGCCGTAAGGTAAAGTACAAAATATTGGCTTTGAGGCCGACCCACTTGGCCGCACAATGGCTTCAGTGGCCGACCTCGTTTACAAAAACAAAAGAAAGAAAAAGCTAAGTCCTAAGATATCTCCGAGGTGGCGATGATTTCAATGTCGACCTCGGGTTCTTCCACAAGAACCGCCTCGGGATCCCCTATAGGTGCAGCCCCGGGATCCTCTGCTGGAGCAGCCTCGAGAGCGTTCACTGTAGCAGCCTCGGGTGAGATTTCACAAGCTGCCTCGGGATCTACCTTGGACTCAGGCTCGACGGGCACAGGGGCAGGGATATCCGGAACATCCTCATCTTCAGTGGCCCCAAACAGACGAGGTCGAAGGTTGCTGAAGTCGAGCTTGGGGCAAATCCTCCACACTAGGGCCCAAAAATCCTCAAAGCCATGGATGAGCCGGTCGACTGCCTCCTCCTCCAGCTCTTCCCGGTACTCGGCCAACTTATGAAAGATCTTCTCTCGAGCTTCATGTTGCTCGATCTTCAGCCTGAGGACCCCCACCTCGTACTTTTGGCCCACGAGCTCAGAACGGGCGTCGGCCAAACATGCTTCAGAGGCACGAAGCTCCGACCTGGTCAGAGCATACGAGGCCTCTTCCTCATCAAGGCGCTCGGCCTTGGATCCAAGCTCGGCCTCGGTAGCCTCCGCCCTCGCAGTGGCCTCCATCCACTTGGCCTCGGCTTCGGCAAGCTTCTTCTCAGCGAGCTCGTGCCCCCTCTGACTCTTCCAAGCCAGATCCTGATAGTTAACCGACGCAAAGGCTAACATATCGATTTTATGGAGATGCTGCAACGAAGGAAAGCGATGGTTAGCCGAAGTCAAAAACTTAAAAGGACACGAAAATGAATGCACGAAATAGACTTACTCGGATGGCGGAATAGTAAGCCTGGTCAACAAAATTGCCGAACTCGCCGGCTTCAAGCTCGACTCGTTCAGCTGGAAGCAATGCGCAGCGAACGACTTCGCGAGCGACGTCATTGCTGTGGAGGACCGAGTCATCCTCGAAGACCAACCACTCAGAGAAGTAGAGCCTCCTCTCAGGGCGATCCCCAACCCCAGACGAGCTCAGGACGTCGAGCCTTGAAGAGCGCGGCAGAGGGGCATGAAAAGAACTTGGGACCCCGAGGCCGCTGCCCGGCTCGGGTCCCGAACGCCGCAGATGAATGACCTTGCGGACTTTAGAAGGGCCCGCGGATGGGCAAGTACGGGCCGATGGTCCCTCAACGGCCTCAGAAGGAGTTGCGCACTCGACAGGGGGAGCCTCTTCCAATCTAGGCTCCCCCGCTCTCTTCCGGCTGTTCTTCCAAATGAGCTAGGAGGCCTCGGCCTCAAGATCTTCAACCTCCACCGGAGCAGAGGTCGAGGTCAGCCTAAGCCTCTTCTTAGGCATCGAGCAAGCTCCGCCTGCTTCGGCTGCCCTCTTATTGTACCTGGCAAGAAGGGCCTCGTTGCTGGACACCATCTCTGCGATCTTTGAAAACAGGAGGAAGAAACTCAAGTGTCAGGCCAACCCTAAAAAAAATGGGGGAACAAAAACAGAAAAAATGAAACGAAAAATGATAGAATGAAAGGAGGAGCAGCACAACCGCCCTTACCCCCAGGGCGCGTCAAGCTCAGGCCACCATTTATCAGAGCCTCCTTGCTCAGGAGGTCGTTCAGAAGGATATCCCCCTTTAGACCGCGAAGAGCCACAAGGATTTTCTACTCGCTCACGGTTAGTTCAGGGGTCTTATTATTGGCCTTAAGTATCGGCAGGCCCCACAACGGGTTGAACCCGTATGGACGCTCGGAGGAGAGAAAGAAAATTTTCTCCTTCCATCCACGGATGGAAGTAGGAGCATCTCGGAACAGCGGCCTACCTCCCCAAAGGGTAAAGTACAGCCATTGTCCATCTGTGGGGTTAGATTTCAATATGTAACACCTACGGAAGATGTTTACCGAGGTCGGTATCCCATGAGCAAGGCAAAGGGACAAGAAGTCAATGATTATCCTCTACGAGTTCGAAGCGAGCTGCGCTGGAACAAGATGATATCTCTCCAGGAGCTCATTCACGATTGTGGAGTGATTGATTAAAACCCCATTTGATTTTGATGAGCTCAAAGCAATTGAGTATATCTTGTGATTACTAATGAATTCAATTGAGTGTTTCAGTGAAAATCCTGTCCAAGTGTTTCTAGACTTGGTTCATAGTATTTTGGATAAGTTAAGAAGTCTGCATGAACCAATGTCTGAGACTCGAGTCGACTCCCGAGTATCACGAGTCGACTCCAAGCGTATCAAGTTCACTGGCACGAGCTCGAGTCGACTCCAGATTAGTACGAGTCGACTCTGACTGAGAACAGAAAGAAGAACAGAAAGCTTCATCTCAGAACCTGTCAACGAGTCGACTCCTGAAGTGCGCGAGTCGACTCCAATGTTCACCGAGTCGACTCCAGGAAAGTAAGAGTCGACTCCAAGCAGTCACAGGCAGAAAAGTCAGAGAGCAGTTTTCGGGTCTGAGATTCGAGTCGACTCCAGTGGAACGCGAGTCGACTCCGATGGTTGGCAGGTCGACTCCAAAGAAGGTAAGAGTCGACTCTCAGAGGAACACAAGGAAAAAGTCAGAGAACGATTTTCGGACTCTGAGATTCGAGTCGACTCCCGCAGTACACGAGTCGACTCCGAGACTGAGCGACCATCAACAGACAGAAGACCATGTTACTGCCTCTGAGATTCGAGTCGACTCACAGACAGCTCGAGTCGACTCCAAGACAAGCTACACGTCAAAAGGCAGAAGACCAACTTTCGGAAACTGAGAGCCGAGTCGACTCCAAGGAGGTTCGAGTCGACTCCAAGACTGGATGAGCCAAACGACAGAGAATCGAGAGTTCGGGCTCTGAGATTCGAGTCGACTCCCAGGACAGTCGAGTCGACTCGAGTGGACAAAATTCAAATTTGGATCCACGGACTTCAGTAGATGAGCCGACTCCAAAAATTGCCAGGTCAACTCCAGAAGTTGGCGAGTCGACTCCAGGTCAAGACGAGTCGACTCCCAGTCAAGACGGCAACTTTAATTCAAATTTGGAACAGTTGCCGAGTCGACTCCGGAAAAGCGTGAGTCGACTCCTGCTACAGCCGAGTCGACTCCTGATCGCGCGAGTCGACTCCAACCCACCAACGGTCATATTGTCAGGCTGCGCAGAGTGTGCAGAACGGCCAGAAAAAGCAGAGTAACGGCTAGTTTCCGTGGGGGTTGGGTTAAATAGCCACAGAGGACTGTAGCAAGGCAGAGAACAGATATTCCACTCCAAGCATTCAAGTTTTCAAGCTCTCCAAGTGCTCTTAAACGAAAAAGGGGAGATCTGCATTTACTGCTCCAACAACTTCTTCCCAACAATCAAAGCTTCCTCCTCCTGCATTCAAGTCGACCACTCTTTCAAGAGGAGACCGGAGTTCCAGAAGCCATACCTCTTCACCAGCTTAAAAGCGTTTGAGGGCTTCTAACTCCTTTACGATTATATTGTCTTAAATCTGCTTTTTGAGAAGCTATTTTCTGTTTTCTCTTATCTCTTGTATTTACTTGATTCAATCGGGGGATTGAATCAAGGGGTTTAAGGTTGGTTGGTGAGCCAAGTTAAAACCAACGTGTGTAAGGATTTGATTGTGAGCCCGGGAAAACAATCGGGTTGGTTCTAGTCGGTGAGCCTGGGAAAACCGACCGAGTTCGTTGTGAGCTCGTAAAACAACAAGTTTGGTTGTGAGCTTGCAAAACAACCGGCTGTAATCCAAGGGGGTTATAGTGAAATTCCCAAGTGAGACTTGGGGAGTGGACGTAGGAGCAAGGGTTAGCTCCGAACCACTATAAAACTTTGTGTTTGTAGTGCATTGTCTCTCATCTTCTTCCCCGCACATTACTCACAGCACTAGGCTTTAATTAAATAACTTGCTATAGTTTTTAATTAATCATCCACAAAGTTTTAATTAGCCAAATTATATTAAAAACCCAATTCACCCCCCCCCCTCTTGGGTTGTCTATCTGGGCAACAAGTGGTATCAGAGCCAAAAACTCTTCCACTCAAGAGTTAAAAGATCAAAATGACAACCCCATTTGGATCTTCTCACATTGAGGGTCAGTCCACCCAAAGACCCCCTTTCTTCAATGGATCTGACTACTCATACTGGAAGGCTAGGATGAGAATATTCATCCAAGCCCAAGACTATGAGATGTGGTCCATTGTAGTAAATGGGCCATACATCCCATCCATATACGTAGATGGTGTTAAGGTACCTAAACTAGAAATGGACTGGGATAAACATGACATGAGGAAGGCACAATTAAACTCTAAAGCTATGAATGTGTTTTATTGTGCCTTAGACCGTAATGAATTCAATAGGGTCTCTACTTGCAATTCTGCAAAAGAGATTTGGGACAGACTTGAAGTGACCCATGAGGGCACGAATCAAGTGAAAGAGTCCAAAATAAATATTTTGGTTCATAAATATGAACTATTTAAAATGGACTCTAACGAAACAATTACATGCATGTTCACTAGGTTTACTGATATTGTCAATGGCCTAAAAAGCCTTGGCAAGAACTATACTAACAGTGAACTTGTCAGGAAAATCCTTCGGTGTCTACCAAGGTCGTGGGAAGCTAAAGTGACGGCAATCCAAGAAGCTAAAGACTTGAACAAGCTTCCACTTGAAGAGCTCCTTGGATCCCTTATGACGCATGAGCTTACCATGAAACAACACAACGAGGAAGAGTCCTCCCATAAGAAAAAGGTAATAGCTTTAAAATCTACTTCTTCTAACAAGGACTTGTCTTGCAGCAGCAGCAGTGAAGAAGAAGAAGATGAGGAAGATGGTGGTGAGGCTCTTCTTGTGCGCAAGTTCAAGAAATTCATCAACCACAAGAAGTCCTATCATCAAAGGAGAGGCCCCTCAAATTCCTACCGCAAGGACAAAGGTAAGAAAAGAGAAAGTGAGGGGATCGGCTGCTATGAGTGCAAAAAGCCGGGACACATCCGAGCTGAGTGTCCCTTACTAAAGAAGAGCAGCAAGTACAAGAAGAAGAAGAAAGCCCTTGTCACCACCCTATCGGACTCCGACGCATCATCTTCATCATCGGATGAAGAACAAGAAGAGAAGGCCAATTTTTGTTTCATGGCCAACGAAAATGAGGTAACTTCCGATACGCACTATGATTTTTCATTTGATGAACTTTATGATGCGTTTAACGAACTAATGATTGAATATAAGGATGTTAATGTTAAAAACAGGGAACTAAAAGTAACTAACCAAACTTATATCCATAAGTATGATTCTTTAATTAAGGATAAAGATGCTATTACCAAAGAAAATCTAGAACTTAAGACAAGCAACCAACTCTTAATTAAGAAAACTAATACCTTAACTAAAGATAATGAAAAACTAACTAAGGAACTTTCAGAACTCAAAAACCATAAACAAGTCTTAAACAAGGATCTAACAAAAGAACTAAATGATCTAAAAGCCGAAAATCAAACATTAACTAAAGAACTTAACAAATACAAACCCTTAGTTGAAAAATTCACATATAGTTCTGAAAAGTTAAACATGATACTTAACAGTCAACGAGCCGTATTCAATAAAGCGGGTTTAGGGTATAAACCGAAAAATAAACAAAAACTTCTTAGTAACTTCTTTGTCAAAGCTGGGGAAAATAAAACTAAGAAAATGACCTGTTTTTGTTGTGGAAATATAGGACATAAGGCAAATGCATGTGACTATAGGAAAAGGAAAACTAAAAGAAAAATTAAACGGGTATGGGTTCCAAAAGGAACCAACTTGACTAACCATGAAGGACCCAAGAAAACTTGGGTACCTAAGATGACATGATTTGCTTGTGTAGGAGTGTCTTGCAGCCAAGGTCAACAAGAACTGCTGGTATTTGGATAGTGGCTGCTCAAGGCACATGACGGGTGATAAAGACCAATTTTTCACCCTTGAAGCTAAGAAGGGAGGTGCTGTGACGTTTGGAGACAACAACCAAGGTCACATCATTGGTATTGGTAAAGTTCAAATCACCCCTTCTACTTTTATAGATAATGTTAGATATGTTGATGGTCTTAAACATAACTTGTTAAGCATTAGTCAATTATGTGATAAAGGATATGATGTTATGTTTAAACCATCACTATGTATTATAACAAATCCTAATGATAATAGTTTAGTTTTTAAAGGGATTAGACGTGGAAATGTATATGTTGTAGACCTAGAAGATCTTGCAAAACATAACCAATGTCTAGTTGTAAATGAAACTAAAGATAATGATGCTAGTTGGTTATGGCACCGTAAGTTAGGTCATGCAAGCATGGACACAATAACTAAATTAGTTAAAAGAGACTCCGTGATAGGTTTGCCGAAATTAAAATTTGAAAAGAACAAAATATGTGAGGCATGTCAATTTGGCAAACAATCTAGGAACTCTTTTAAATCCAGAAAATGTGTCTCTACCTCTAGGCCTCTAGAATTATTACACATGGACCTATTTGGTCCAACTAGAACAACAAGCCTAGGTGGAAATAAATATGGTCTAGTCATAGTAGATGATTACTCTAGGTACACATGGGTCATGTTTCTAGCACATAAGGACCAAGCATTTTCCATGTTTAAAAAGTTCCATAAGGAAGTAACAAATGCTAGAGAGTCTTCAGTCATAGCCATTAGAAGTGACCATGGTACCGAATTCGAAAATCAATTATTTGATGAATTTTGTAGTAAAAAGGGGATAACCCATAATTTTTCTGCACCTAGGACACCACAACAAAATGGAGTTGTGGAAAGAAAAAATAGAACACTAGAGGAAATGGCTAGAACGATGTTATGTGAAAGTAACCTCCCTAAGTACTTTTGGGGAGAAGCCATTAATACTTCTTGCCATATATTAAATAGAGTTCTATTAAGACCCATCATAAAGAAAACACCTTATGAACTGTGGAAAAACAGAAAACCAAAGGTTAACTATTTTCATGTTTTTGGATGTAGGTGTTTTGTACATAATAATGGAAAAGATAATCTAGGAAAATTTGACCCTAAATCTGATGAAGGAATATTCTTAGGTTATTCTACAACTAGTAAAGCCTATAGAGTCTTTAATAAAAGAACACTAGTTATAGAAGAATCTATACATGTTGTATTTGATGACTCTAGTGACATCTCCTCTAGTAAGAAAGCCAATCTTGATGATGATATTGAAATACTTGAAGAAAAGATAGATGAGATGGGATTACAAGATGATAATCAAAAATTGATTGAAGAAGCATCATCAAGCCAAGAGACTATTATGGATCATGGGTTAACAAAAGCTTGGAGGTATGCTCACGGGCATCCTAAGGAACTCATTCTAGATGATCCATCTCAACCGGTTAGGACTAGAGCATCTCTTAGGAATTTGAATAACCATCTAGCTTTTGTTTCACACTTTGAGCCCAAACATATAGAAGAAGCCGAGAATGATGTAAATTGGATAAATGCAATGCAAGAAGAACTAAACCAATTTACTAGAAACAAAGTGTGGGATCTAGTAGAGAGACCTTCTGAATATCCAATAATAGGTACAAAATGGATATATAAAAATAAACTAGATGAAAATGGAATTGTTATAAGGAATAAGGCTAGACTAGTAGCAAAGGGTTATAATCAAGAAGAAGGCATAGATTTTGATGAAACCTTTGCTCCCGTAGCTAGACTTGAGGCGATTAGACTTCTATTAGCATATGCATGCTCTAAGGACTTCAAGCTATATCAAATGGATGTAAAAAGTGCTTTTCTAAATGGATTTATTAATGAGGAGGTGTATGTAGAACAACCTCCTGGTTTTTGAAAATCATCAATACCCTAATCATGTGTATAAACTGAACAAAGCGCTTTATGGACTAAAACAAGCACCTAGAGCATGGTATGAGAGACTTAGTAAATTCCTATTAGAACATGAATTCTCTAGGGGAAATGTAGATACAACATTATTTCTGAAAAAGAAAAATAAGGATATGTTATTAGTACAGATCTATGTTGATGATATCATTTTCGGTGCTACTAACAATCGCCTCTGCGAGGAATTTGCTGATTTGATGCAGAGTGAGTTTGAGATGAGCATGATGGGAGAGCTGAACTATTTCCTCGGGCTTCAAATCAAACAATCTGAAGGAGGCATCTTCATCAATCAAGCAAAATATATCAAGGAGATGCTCAAGAAGTTTGATATGGAGGGAAACAAGTCAATCAGCACCCCCATGAGCTCATCATGCAAGTTAGACCAAGATGAATCAGGTAAATCTGTAGATCAAAAACTTTATAGAGGTATGATAGGTTCTTTACTGTATCTTACTGCAAGTAGGCCTGATATTATGTTTAGTGTGTGCATGTGTGCTAGATATCAGGCTAATCCTAAAGAATCACACCTAGCTGCAGTTAAGAGAATCTTTAAATACTTAATTGAAACTAAGAACATAGGGCTGTGGTACTCTAAAGAATCTAGCCTAAACTTAATAGGGTACACAGATTCAGACTTCGCTGGATGTAAGCTTGATAGAAAAAGTACCAGCGGGTCTTGTCAATTTCTAGGAGAAAACCTAATCTCATGGTTTAGCAAGAAACAAAACTCAGTTGCATTATCCACTGCAGAAGCTGAATATGTTGCAGCCGGGAGTTGTTGTGCTCAAATCTTATGGATTAAACAACAATTAGAAGATTATGGCATTAAACAAGATAAAATTTTCATTAATTGTGATAACACAAGTGCCATAAATCTAACTAAAAATCCAATTCAACACTCAAGAACTAAACACATTGAGATAAGACATCACTTCATAAGAGATCATGTATTGAATGGTGATGTGTCACTCCAATTTGTGTGTACTGATAATTAATTAGCAGATATTTTTACAAAACCCCTAAGTGAAGAGAGGTTTAGTGTGCTTAGAAGGGGATTAGGAGTGATTGATCCATCCTAGTGGGAGTTTTTCACTAGATTAATTGATTTTGATGATTAGAATGAGGTTAAAATAGAGTTTCTATGCAGTGATCATCAAATCAGTCCTTAATTAGGTGATTTTCCCTCATTTGGCACGATTATGGCATGGTTTTTAGGTGCGTGCCAAGGTTAGAGACGACTCGAGTAAGTTTCAGAGCCGGCTCCTAAGGGGGAGTCGACTCGCGCATTAGCGGGAGTCGACTCGCAAAGTTGGCAGCTGAGGGGGAGTCGACTCGCACACTGTCGGGAGTCGACTCGAAGTCTACATGCGCTAACAGAGAGTCGACTCGCGCATATTCTGGAGTCGACTCGAGGTCGAGTCGACTCGCGACTCAGGGGAGTCGACTCGCAGTCGGGATCCGACTTTTTAACCCTAGGTTTGTCGTTTCGCAAACACTTTTTCTCAAGCCGCCACTGTTCACAAAGCCCTAGAGCCGACTCCTAGGTCATCCCCGATCGTCTCCAAGCCCTTTTCCCGTCGATTCTTCGCCGGACATTGAGTTTCCGTCCGTTCCTAGGTCATTTCCGGTCCGTCCCGAGCTTCCTCTGTCGGTTCTTCACCGTCCTCTAGGTATTTTTCTTCCCGTTTAAGTCAAGATGCCTCGTAAGACCGTCGTTAGGAAGAGGTCCCGTCCCGAGGCCGGTCCCGAGCGACGCTCCAAGGCGCGGCACGATCCCGCGAGGCAACCACCTCCGGATCGGTCCCCGCCTAGGGTGGTTCTCGTTAGGCCATTGGCCGGGAAGGCCGTCACCTCCGGGAGGTTTGTCGATTTCGACTATCTCTCCCGGGAGGGGTTCACCATAGGCGATAGGCTTAGAGCCCAGGGCCTAGAGTACTTCCTCACCTTGGACCTTCCCACCTATCCTGGCCTAGTTCAAGAGTTTTACAGTACCGTCCATCGGGGAGATGGAGGTATCGAGGGTACGGTAGTAGGTGTCCCGTTGCGTGTCACAGAGGACCTCATTGCCCATATCCTTCACCTTCCATTAGTAGGGGTGGCTCCCGCACACCCTGAGGATAGAGTTGCGGCCCTTACGGTCGTCTTAGGGCATCCACCTCAGTCCCCCCTAGATGAGGTATCTGCTAGCTCACTTCCTATTGAAGTGAGAATCCTTTTGAGCATTCTGTCCAGGTCCATCTTCCCTAAGACAGGGAGATTTGATTTTGTGAATGAGAGGGACTTAGCTATTATGTCTTATATCCTTCAGGACACCCCGATCAACTTCCCAAAGCTCATTTATAGGTATATGTGTGAGCCCCTAGATAGACCTAGGCTCTCACTCCCATACGGGATGTTATTCACTCTTCTTTTTAGGCAGTACGAGATTCCCATTCCTGAGAGGGAACCCTCTCGTGCCTTGCGATGGACTGATCGCTTGTGTACGGGGACTATGCACAGGATGGGATTTCGGAAGAGAGAAGGGATCTGGGTTAGGAAGTCTACTCTCACTGCTCAGACCACCAGACCATCACCCAGTCCTGAGCCAGATTCAGACTACCCAGACCTTCCAGACCATCCAGACCTCCCATCCACTCCTCCTGCTCCTACCACCTTTGCCGGACCTTCCTCCTCAGCTACACCATCTATGGAGGTTCGGATTGATCCAGAGCAGCTCCGGGAGCTGCGGCAGGAGATCGTCCGAGATCTGAGGGACGAGCTGCTTCGGGAGCTCCGAGGTGCGGTGCCTGCTCCCACTCCTGCACCCGTATCTTCTCAGTTGGTCCCTTCCTTGACAGCCGTGACTGACATGACGGCTCATGTACGGGAAGAGATCTACAATATCCGGAGTTTGGTCCAGGCCCTGTTCCACAGCATGAGTGAGGTCACGAGCTCCACTCGACAGATGCGAGAGGAGATAGGTCGTGACATGCACACCACCACCGAGGGGGCCGAGCGCTTGTCGAATGTACTCATCGACAAGCTGGACGCACTTCAGACATCGGTGACTGGGCTTCAGGCGTCGGTGACAGAGCTCTCCACTACACATAGCAGAGCCACCACGTCTATCATCGCACAGCTTGGACATGTGACAGATGCAGTCACCCTCCTCATGGAGCAGAGCCGATTGAGATGAGGAGCCACATCCTCGAGAGGAGGAGCCACATCCTCCAGAGGAGGAGATGCATCCTCGAGAGGGGGAGCCTCATCCTCGAGGAGGCCAAAGATGTTTTTGTGTTTTGTCTTGTTTTGCTTTACTTATTGTATTCTCAAATGTATTCACATTCATATCAATACAATGAGTAGACATTTTATCTTCAATTATGTGCCATTTGATGTGCCATTTGTTGATTGTGCCATTGATTGTGTGTGATTACCTCCTTTTTGGTATGATGACAAAAAGGGGGAGAAATATGTATAAAATATGGTAAAATATGTAAAAGGGGAGAAATATTAAAAAAACAATATGTAAAAGAAATCAATGGAAATAAATATAACGATAAACTCTTAAAAACACACACAAATTTGTTCTAAGTGGATTCGGTACCTCGAGGCTCATTATCTCTCTTTTGGGGCTCCTAATGGAGTAATCTTCAGAATCTATTCAAGGGATATTCGGAGATTAGCTGAATCCTACTCAAGAACAAATTGACAGATTTTCCCTCTAAAAAAAGATAAAATTCAGTTCAAAAACTTCAAAGCATTAAAAGGAAATTCAGAGAATCAAAACATAGTTGAATGCATATGTTGAGGGGGAGAATCTGAATTTTAATCAAGCTAAATCATTAATGACATATAAGCCAAACAATTGATTGCATAATATGAAGGCTTATATAATTCCAAATAAAAGGGGGAGCTTTAACTCCGAAATTTAATGTTTCACTCCTTTCAAACTTGGATAAATTAAATTATCAGACATTTGAATTCATTTATGGATTTTACTTCATTGTTTTATGAGCAATTCATTTTACATATACTCAAAGTTTTGTCATCATCAAAAAGGGGGAGATTGTGGAGTGATTGATTAAAACCCCATTTGATTTTGATGAGCTCAAAGCAATTGAGTATATCTTGTGATTACTAATGAATTCAATTGAGTGTTTCAGTGAAAATCCTGTCCAAGTGTTTCTAGACTTGGTTCATAGTATTTTGGATAAGTTAAGAAGTCTGCATGAACCAATGTCTGAGACTCGAGTCGACTCCCGAGTATCACGAGTCGACTCCAAGCGTATCAAGTTCACTGGCACGAGCTCGAGTCGACTCCAGATTAGTACGAGTCGACTCCGACTGAGAACAGAAAGAAGAACAGAAAGCTTCATCTCAGAACCTGTCAACGAGTCGACTCCTGAAGTGCGCGAGTCGACTCCAATGTTCACCGAGTCGACTCCAGGGAAGTAAGAGTCGACTCCAAGCAGTCACAGGCAGAAAAGTCAGAGAGCAGTTTTCGGGTCTGAGATTCGAGTCGACTCCAGTGGAACGCGAGTCGACTCCGATGGTTGGCAGGTCGACTCCAAAGAAGGTAAGAGTCGACTCTCAGAGGAACACAAGGAAAAAGTCAGAGAACGATTTTCGGACTCTGAGATTCGAGTCGACTCCCGCAGTACACGAGTCGACTCCGAGACTGAGCGACCATCAACAGACAGAAGACCATGTTACTGCCTCTGAGATTCGAGTCGACTCACAGACAGCTCGAGTCGACTCCAAGACAAGCTACACGTCAAAAGGCAGAAGACCAACTTTCGGAAACTGAGAGCCGAGTCGACTCCAAGGAGGTTCGAGTCGACTCCAAGACTGGATGAGCCAAACGACAGAGAATCGAGAGTTCGGGCTCTGAGATTCGAGTCGACTCCCAGGACAGTCGAGTCGACTCGAGTGGACAAAATTCAAATTTGGATCCACGGACTTCAGTGGATGAGCCGACTCCAAAAATTGCCAGGTCAACTCCAGAAGTTGGCGAGTCGACTCCAAGTCAAGACGAGTCGACTCCCAGTCAAGACGGCAACTTTAATTCAAATTTGGAACAGTTGCCGAGTCGACTCTGGAAAAGCGTGAGTCGACTCCTGCTACAGCCGAGTCGACTCCTGATCGCGCGAGTCGACTCCAACCCACCAACGGTCATATTGTCAGGCTGCGCAGAGTGTGCAGAACGGCCAGAAAAAGCAGAGTAACGGCTAGTTTCCGTGGGGGTTGGGTTAAATAGCCACAGAGGACTGTAGCAAGGCAGAGAACAGATATTCCACTCCAAGCATTCAAGTTTTCAAGCTCTCCAAGTGCTCTTAAACGAAAAAGGGGAGATCTGCATTTACTGCTCCAACAACTTCTTCCCAACAATCAAAGCTTCCTCCTCCTGCATTCAAGTCGACCACTCTTTCAAGAGGAGACCGGAGTTCCAGAAGCCATACCTCTTCACCAGCTTAAAAGCGTTTGAGGGCTTCTAACTCCTTTACGATTATATTGTCTTAAATCTGCTTTTTGAGAAGCTATTTTCTGTTTTCTCCTATCTCTTGTATTTACTTGATTCAATCGGGGGATTGAATCAAGGGGTTTAAGGTTGGTTGGTGAGCCAAGTTAAAACCAACGTGTGTAAGGGTTTGATTGTGAGCCCGGAAAAACAATCGGGGTTGGTTCTAGTCGGTGAGCCTGGAAAAACCGACCGAGTTCGTTGTGAGCTCGTAAAACAACAAGTTTGGTTGTGAGCTTGCAAAACAACCGGCTGTAATCCAAGGGGGTTATAGTGAAATTTCCAAGTGAGACTTGGGGAGTGGACGTAGGAGCAAGGGTTAGCTCCGAACCACTATAAAACTTTGTGTTTGTAGTGCATTGTCTCTCATCTTCTTCCCCGCACATTACTCACAGCACTAGGCTTTAATTAAATAACTTGCTATAGTTTTTAATTAATCATCCACAAAGTTTTAATTAGCCAAATTATATTAAAAACCCAATTCACCCCCCCCCCCCTCTTGGGTTGTCTATCTGGGCAACAACGATCCCGTGCAGGGGGCATCTCAGGCCGGCCCGAAGTATTTCCACATACACTCCAACCCAACTTGGAGGGAGCCTAGTAACTCGGTCCCATGACCCCACGAACTCAAAGGCGAACTCACGTGGGAAGGAGAATTGGGTTCGAATCAAGCCCAATTCTTCTTCGGTCAGGTTTGACCCGACCCCGTTTGGACCATGGCTCACCTCTGGCCTGAGCTCCTTCTCACGAGAAGGAGCCCCAGCAGAAGATGAAGCACCGCCCGACATTTAACCCGCTCACAAAACAAACAAAAACAAGGGGAAAGAAGAGCACAAAAGAAGAGGAAGAAGGATGAGGAGAACGAAAAAGAAGAAAAAGCCAGCCTCCGAGCGAGCGTGATTGAAGAACCTACCATGGTCCTCGTCGAAAGCACCGACGGCTAGAAGAATCGCCGGACAGCACTCCAAAATACCTCTAGGAAGACTACACAACGATCGGAGGCAAGGAGAAAACGAAGAAAGGGGGAGACGAAAGCTACAGCGGCCAAAGAAAGATTCTGGGGCTGAACTGGGCTTTATATAGATTCCTTCAACGGATAAGATCGACAAGAGCAAGCCGTGTCTATTGCCTAGATCATGCCACGTGCCGGCCTTAGAAACCTAACCAACGTATCAACCTGGATCGTCATTTTAAAAGCAGAATCGAAGCAGCTGTCTCTTCGAATACTGGAGTCTCATCATAAACCCGCAGCTCAAAATCGTCTCGAAAAGCAAAAAGCTGTCGCCTCGTGCTCTCAATAAAAACGCCCCAAAAAGTGCATTTTCCCTTCCTTTTCGAAACGACAAAATAATTTAAAGCCGCCTAATCTCATCAGCATGACAGAAATGGCTACTTCCTTCGCCCGAGCTCGGAGACAGTTCGAACTTGGAAGTCGGAGGATAGTGTTGAGGGAAAAAGTGGATCACCCGGAGCACATGGTCAAAGCACCGAAATCCGGTGGCTAGCATGACGACGACAAGCATGCTCTCCGCGTGCACGACCTCAGCGCGCATGACGTCAGCACGTACGACCTCAACGCTCACGACCTCGGCATGAACGACCTCGGCATAAACGAACTCAGCATGCACGACCTCGGTAGGCCTGTCCTCGGAAGGCATGACCTCAGCAAGCATGGTCTCGGTTGAGTTAAGCTCGATTGACCTCAAGGGCGAGAAAGATCCAGTCAAAGGGAGAAACCGACTCTCACTCCACCAGAAATCAAGTCGACCCCTACATCGTAACGTCCACATGAAGAAGGAGTCAACAAGTCCTCCGTATCCGGGATCAAATCCTGCAATCTTCGCCATAACGGCTGCCAATATTTGAATCTTCACAATCTCAACCAATCGCCAGCCAGCTTGAAATCTCGCGTCGTCTAAGGTAACCTATTTAATCCGAGATATGCACAATCGCAATTAAGGATGAGTAACCGCCACACCCCCTCCTATAATGAGGGAGAACGCTGGCGAGGCGTGGGATCAATCTCTCTCGACCTTTCTCCCTCTACGAAAACACTGCTCTATTGCTCCATTAAATACCTCCAAATTCCTCTCTAACTTAAGCATCGGAGAGCCTTCGCCAGATCCCCCGGCCCAGGCTTCTTGCAAGTCCGCCGGAGACAGTTGTCCACCACCGCATCACAGCCGGAGCTCCTCTTTCTCGGTCCGCGGTCATCCCCAGGTCCAATTTCCAGCAACAATCCCTAAAAATAGAAATCAAAGTCTTAGATTTTTTGTGTCACTAAATTAAACCAGGTTTGCCTACATATCAAACTCTTGAAACACCATTCAGTGGCACTTTTAATGGGATTTGTGATATCTTTCTATCAAGAATCAAGAGGGAATTTCATTCATTTGGCCTTTTGCCAAGAATCCAAAGGGTAAAGAACTTTCTTCATATTAGCAATTTTCTAAAAAGGTTGTTTGATCTAAATATCACTCCTTCCTGGATTTAAAACTGAACACATATCACATCTCCCGCACAAAGAATATCATATGTTAATCTTTGCGATGTGCATCATGATCACCATGTCAGAAGAAAAAATGATTTTCAAGTTAATCTAACAATGAAAATATTTTTTTATTCACTTTTAATCCTGGTGGCTAGCTCCTTTGTTCTTTGATATACAGACCATACTCCCATGACAACGCCTCAAATCTTATATATTGATAGAGATCACTAGTGAACCATCTAAGCTGAACTGTGATTTATCTACAAATGATGTGTATACTCTTTTATTTTCTCCCACCACCTTGAGACATATATATGAATATAATGAAGGTGCTAATTAATTCCAATTTTTGGTCTCTTCGAGTTCAATTAATTCTCGTCCATGACAAGCCAAGAATAACTTTATTGAAATTTTTGAATATTCTGTGTTGTCTCCACAGGTGTTATATCCATTTGATCACTGACAAAAAAAGAATACTGCTAAATACATACGTTATATAAAATGGCTTTACCAGCATATAGAAATACTGTATACAAACTTTTTGCAGTATTTTGAAATGCCGCTAATTTTAGCATTCTCTTTTCTTTCTTATTGGGCAGCATTTTTTTTTCTGCTTTAGATATTACCAGCATTTATAAAATAGTTTTATATCTCTATAAATGATGCTAAAAAGAATTATTTAGCAATATTTTGGAATGCCACTAATAAACTTTTACCGGTATTTTGAAGTACCACTATTTATTACATTCTCTTTTATGTTTTTTTTTGTGTGGCATTTTTTTAGCACCACTCAAGAAATTTGACGTATTTTTGAAATATTGGTAAATATAAAAAAAGGAAAAAAAGGAATTTTAGTGGCATTCATTAAAATGTTGCTGATTACTTAGTGACATAATTTTTGGTGACATTCAGCCGACATATGATAAAAGTTCCGCTAAAGGTATCAGTGCCATTTTTTTCTTACTTTAAATTGTGATTTTTTGTGCCAGTAAAAACCTATTTTCTTATATTTAAAATATCATAATCCTTGATTTTCACTAATATGTAGAGATGATGCAAGAGGATCTTGGTTCTTGTGATCTCTTTTGGAATCGAATAATGGTTACATGTACCTTTTGACCAATTGGTAAGGGGTGCATAACTAGGAGCACCTAAGTTATTGTCCAACTTATCCTTCAATAATCATGTTATAAGTGCCATGGTACTTTGATCTTTCCTTTCATAGCCTATTTTAGATCTGAACTTTGCAGGTGGAATTTTGATTATCACTAATATATTACAAATATCTTCAATCATCTTCGGTACTTTAAAGTTGAATATAGCAATACACCGGAAACACTAAATCCATTACCTTGAGGTGGAGTTTTGACTACAGTAATCATCGTACTTGTATTCCTCCTCTTGCTTCATTTTTGTTGTCAGGGAAAATTGAACATTTGAATATTACGCAGGAAGAATGTGTCAAGGAAAAAAATGCAAAGCAAGAGGCCTTTATGGAGAAGATGATCTAGCTCTTCTTTCAGTCACAAAATAGGTTAAAGTGGTTATGGTGGCATTGTTGGGAAGAAGGAGTGATAGATAACAAATATGAATGGAAGAAGTGTTTTATTTTCTGGAAACAGAGGAAAACAGAGGATATTTTTCAGCACACAAACTTCATAACAGATAATGCCTTTTTATAGGCTTACAACCAACAGAAATACTAAACAACCAGATAAAAACCACAAACCAGAAGACTAAGGGATAAGTCCTATCTAGAAACAAACTAGCAAAGAGATAAGTTTCGCCTAGAAACCAACTAACAAAGAGATAAGTCTTCTGAAAAACATGCTGTCAAAGTTTGAATCAGTCTTCAACACTCCCCCTTGATTCAAAATTGCACATGCCAAACTGTGATCTGAAGTACACATGCTTCTCATAAGGGAGTGACTTTGTGAATATATCTGCCACTTGCTCATTTGTGCTACAGAACTTTAAGGTTATCAAACCATTTGCAACTAGGTTCCGAATGAAATGGAACCGAATGTCAATATGCTTTGTTCTTCCATGGAATGCAGGATTTTTAGTCATTGAAATTGTTGATTTGTTGTCACAAAAGATTTCAGTTGCTTCTCTTGGTTTTTGATTAAGATCTGCAAGAAGTCTCCTTAGCCATACGGCTTGACATGCTGAAGAAGTTGCCGCCATATATTCTGCCTCTGAAGAAGATAATGCCGTTGTTGCTTGTTTTCTTGCACTCCAAGTGATAGCTCCTGATCTAAGACTAAAAATGCTTCCTAAAGTGCTTCTTCTATCATCAAGTGACCCTGCCCAATCGCTATCAGTAAAGCCAAATAATCTGAAATTAGGAACATAAAAATACCAGATTCCATAATCCACAGTGCCAGCAATGTAACACAAGATCCTTTTAGCTGCACCAAAATGTTGCTTCATGGGACTATGCATAAACCTGGAAACCATACCAACAGAGAATGCTACATCAGGCCTAGTATGAGTTAAATAAATTAAACCACCAACCAGGCTTCTAAAGTTTCTTGCATCTGCCTTTTCTGTCCCGTGTTCAAGCTGCAAGTATCATTTACATTCATGGGAGTAGCTGCCATCTTGCAATTCAGCATATTAAATTTCTTAAGAAGGTCTGTTGCATACCTTCTTTGTGAAATAAATACTCCATCTTTTCCTTGCTTCACCTCAAGGCTAAGAAAATAATGCAACAAACCTAAATCTGACATTTCAAACTTTCTCATCATACTAGCTTTAAATTCTGCTATAAGAGAGTTAGATGAGCCCAAATAGATTATATCATCAACATAAAGGCAAACTATAAGCAAATCAGTGTTACCTTGCTTCTTCAAATAAAGAGTAGGCTCATTCTCACTTCTATCAAACCCATTCTCTCAAAAGTAGGAATCAATTTTACTGTACCATGCTCGTGGAGCCTGTTTTAACCCATAGAGTGCCTTTTTCAATTTGTACACCTTTTCTTCCTTACCATGAATAATGAAGCCTTCAGGTTAAGAAACAAAAATTTTCTCTTCCAATTTACCATTCAAAAAGGCAGATTTAACATCAAATTGATAAACAAGCCAATGTAATTGGGTAGCCACCGCTAAGATAATTCTCATCGTTTCAAGTCGAGCAACCGGAGAAAATGTTTATTCAAAATCAATACCTTGCTGCTGTGAGTACCCCTTTACCACAAGTCTTGCTTTGTGCTTTTGTATCCTTCCATCAGCATCATACTTTGTCTTAAACACCCATTTCGAACCGATAGCATTTCTTCCTTCAGGCAGGTCTACTAACTTCCAAGTTTCATTTTTCTCAATTGCCATAAGCTCTTCCTTCATTGCATTGCACCATTCCTTTTTCTTTGCTGCTTCTTCAAAAGTTGTAGGATCTGCAAGATACAAAGCAAATGTGCAAGTCTCATAGTCTTTCAAAGATCTATGTTTTTTTGAAAGTGTCTCATCTAAAGATTCTACTGGAGGAGACAAATTGTTGATGCTGCAAGTTGAAGTTGATAAGATAGGTGAATCTGTGGGGTTGCTAGTGCTTGAGGTTGACAAGGATGAAGCTGGATCTGCTGTTTCACTTGATGGACTCTCCACTCTTTTCTGAATTTGAGTTTTCTCATTGCTGCCATGCCAATTCCAGCTTGCATCTTCATTAAACACTACATTTCTGTTGATAATCACTTTGCCGCTAATTTGGTTATATAACCGGTATGCTTTGGATTGTGAACAATAACCAATAAAAATGCATTTTTCTGATTTTTTATCTAGCTTATGATGACTCTGTAAATTTACCAAAGCATAGGCAATACAACCAAAAATTCTTAAGTGGCTTACAAAAGGCTTTGTACCTCTCCAAGCTTCATACAGCGTTTGGTTTAGAACAGCCTTTGTTGGTGAAATATTCAAAAGATAAACTGCTATAGCAACTGCTTCTGCCCAAAACTGATTTAGAAGCTCCTTAGCTTTTAGTAAGCTCCTTGCCATTTCAACAACAGTGCGATTCTTGTGCTCAGCAACTCCATTTTGCTCCGGCGTGTAGGGTGTTGTCAACTCCCTGCGAATGCCATGTTCTTCACAAAAATGGTTAAATTCATTGGACAAAAACTCACCGCCCCTATCTGTGCGAAGAGTCTTTATGCTAGTATCATTTTGCTTATCAACCAAGGCCTTGAACTTCTTGAAATTCTCAAAAGTTTCTGACTTGTACTTCAAAAAATACACCCAACTCATACAACTGCAATCATCAGTGAGAAGCAAAAAATACCGACTCCCACCAAATGATTCGGTGTTCATAGGCCCACACAAATCTACATGTATTAATTCAAGGCAACTAGAAGCCCTCCAAGATTTTCCAACTCGGAATGATTTTCTTGTTTGTTTACCATAAATGCATTCTTCACATAAATCCAAAGAATCAATTTTGGGCAGTCCAAGAACCATACCTTTCTGACTCAACAATTTCATGCCTTTTAAGTTTAAATGCCCATACCGTAGATGCCATAATTTTGATTCAGCCTTTTGACCAGCAGCAAGAGCATAATTCTCCACATTTGAAACTTCAAGCGGAAACATGTTATTTTTTGTCATACGAACATTTACCAATACCTGCCCTGAATTTTTATCTTTAATAACACATGACTCATCATCAAACAATATTGAATATCCACTAGCCATTAGTTGCCCAACACTTAACAAATTATGTGCCAAACCAGGAACAAAATGAACATTATAAAGTAATTTTACTTTACCATGGCTAGTCTTGACTGCAACAGTTCCTTTTCCTTCAACTTCAATTTGCTTATCATCGCCAAGCCTTACTGTCTTCTTTTGAGTTTCATCAAGCTCCTTGAACATTGACTTCATGCCACACATATGATTGGAGCAACTGCTATCCACAAACCAAACATCATTTGAAACCTCATCGGCATCAGCATGGGCCATGAACAACCTGGTTTCTGCTTCAATTTCTTCTGCATAGTTCACTTGCTTCTCTCTATGCCAGCAATCTGCTTGTACATGTCCGAATTTCTTGCAATGATAGAATTGAACACCATTCTTATAGTTTCTCTGCTCATTGGAGAACTGCCTAGTTTCAACTTGCCCATCGAACCGTCCTCTGCTTCTGCTTCTGCCACGGCCTTTGCCTCGAAAGCCACCTCTACCATGTCCTCTTCCTGCTGAATTTTCATGCTTGTCTTTTTGAGTAGATGATTCACCTTTCACCTGGAATGCTTTCTCCTCAGACTTTTCAGTTGACCTATTCAACCTTTGTTCATGAGCTTGCAAAGAACCCATTAGTTCATCAAATGAAAAAATAGATAAGTCTTTAGATTCCTCTATTGCAGCAACAACATGATCAAACTTTGGAGTTAAGCTTCTTAAGACTTTTTCTACAATAGTTTGATCAGAAATCTTCTCACCATATGCTTGCATTTGGCTAACTAAAGCAGAGGCTCGAGATAGAAACTCTTGTATGGATTCATTATTTTTCATAAGCAATGTTTCAAAGCTTCGATAAATGGATTGAAGTTTTACAGCAATTACCTTCGACGAGCCTTGAAACTCCCTTTGCAATATCATCCATGCTTCCCTTGAAGTAGTTGCTGCTGCAATTCTGGAAAAGATTCTCTCATGCACAGCTTGCTGAATGAAGAACAATGCTTTTGAGTCCTTTTTGGCTTCTCTCAATTGATTCCTCTGAGCTGCAGTCATTTGCTCTAGATCCCCTTCTATGTAACCATACTCAATCAAATACCATAAGTCTTGAGACATAAATAAGGTTTTCATTTTAATGCTCCAAAACTCATAACAATCACCTTTGAAAATAGGAAGGGAAGGTTGAGAAATAGACATGAGATTACCATTTGCTGCCATGTTTGCCTTATCAGGATTTTTATCAAACAACTGGTGTGCAGGAAATGCTTACCCTCTTTGCACTTGAGATAAGCTTAAATCTGATTTGCAGAGATCTCCTTTCACATGCAATGTTTCGCCCAAGTATGATCGAAACTAAGCTATGATCGAAACTTGCAATTGTATTCTAGGTTTATCCCAAGTCATGTCCATGCAACTTCAGCCATTATTCATGGGATTGGATGCTAAAAGGATCTTCTCTTTTGTGATGAAGTGAGAGTGGTGCAAAGGGAAGGGATCCATGGCTGAAATGTGCCTGATTGCAATTGGTTGAGATGAACTTTTGTCCATAACAATAGGGATGAATCATGATAATGCAGTGGAAAGATAGGGAGTAACCCAGGTTTTTTGTAAGCTTGGCCCGGAAGGTCCTTCAATTACAATAAGAAAACCAAAATAAAGAAATGCATCTTTTTAAGAGTTATATGCAGGAGAACTTTAGAAAATTAGGTCCAAAAGAGTGCTAAAATGTGCAGAAATGTGCACTTAACACACCCCCAAACCTGAATTTTGCTCGTCCTCAAGCAATATCCTAGCTCACTTTCGCAGGCATCGCGGTTGCATTTAGCAGATGTAACAAGCCGTTAAACTTCTAGGTTATCCTAGTGGACGAGTGTTGTTTCGTGAGGGTTTGCAGTGAAGTTACCCACAAACTTCATTAGTTAGGAATTTCCAATGTTTAACTCGAAATTTGAACAAGTATTATTGTATGAACCTAGAATTGCAAGGACAATAGAGACTTATTGCTATCATATTTAAGCAGGCTCTAACTCAAGTTCCATTACATCCCATCTATCTGCTAACAAGTCAAGAATGTAGTGAGGTGCAAGATAATATCATATAAATGAGTGGCTTTCACTTACTTCCAACATGATCACTCTAATTTTCAAGATTTTCTAGAGTTAAATGGTAATGAACACCCAAGATTTAACTTTTAATCAGATTGAATGCTAAGAAGAATGACTTGTGCAATATCTAGCCTTATTAAGCTTTCTAGCTAACCCATGTAGCGAGTGTTAGGCCAATGACTTCCGATCCGGATGGCTTAGGGCACTAGGTGTAAAGACACTCTAACAGGCTTATTAACTCAAGTCAACTAGGCTCCAAGGCCGAATTAGTCACTCAGAATTTAATCTCAGTCATCCTCACCTTTTTACGCGAACACTCGCTGCTTGCCAAGCAAGAGGCCCGGTTACTCAGTGAGAAGACTTAAAATAAACTCATTTTATTTTTTTCTTCTTTTTTTTTTTTGGATGTTCATCATACATATAACTTTAAATTATCCAGAAGATTAAAAGTATTAATATTAGTTGCAAGTTTACATACCCCACAATTCATGTGCTTATGTGTAGGTGCTAAATCGTCTTTTATCATATTAGCCGAAGATAGGTGGGACGAAAACTCAAGCTAGAACTGCTATCATATTTCTTAACTCAAAGCTATTGTCAAAGCAATTTCTAGTTTATGTAGCCAAAAAGATTAGATTTTGAGTTAAAAATTTGAAATCCTCTTTTTTTAAAAAAAATATTTTTAGGCAGAAAAATCAAAAGTATTATCACCCCCATACCTAAATCTAACATTGTCCTCAATATTAAAAAAAATTTAAAGCAGCAATAGGATAGAGGAGAAGTTACCTGATATGGATAGGTAAATTGACAATTGGGGCAAAAACCCCCAAACCTGCATGTTAGTAATTTATTGATTTTTTTTATTTTTTTATTTTATTATTTTTTTATAATATTTACATGTTGGGTTGCCTCCCAAGAGCGCTAAGTTTTATGTCTTCAGCCAAGCAAAATGTAGATTCATTTTTTTTCAGCCATTATCTAAGAATGGTTTTGGAAGAGTCCGAGGAAGAACAGTCGGCTGATGACGATCTATGCTCATAAGGAGAACAGAATTAGAGAGCGCATGCTCGACCCCTTCCTCGGAATGGGTAAGGTAAGCCTCTAAAGGTTCCTTACTATAAGTTTATAAGAAAGTCTTCTGAATCAGACTTTCAATCATGTCAACTTCATTGATTTCTTCATCGTCTGGTGGTTGTTTACTTATGTTGAAGACATTAAGCCCGACTTTCATGTTGCCAAAAGATAACTTCAGCATGTCATTTCGACAATTTATCACAGCATTTGCTGTGGCTAAGAAAGGTCTACCTAAAATTATAGGTGTGTGATTGTCTGGATGTATTACAGGTTTGGTCTCAAGGATAACGAAGTCCACAGGATAGTAAAACTCATTTACCTTCACTATTACATCCTCTACAATCCCCTTGGGGTACTTCACCGTCCTATCTGCTAAGGAGAGGATAAAATTTGTGGGCTTTAACTCCCTCAAACCTAACTTTTGGTACACATAGTAGGGAAGTAGGTTCACACTGGCTCCTAAATCTAATAAGGCTCTCTGGATGATTGTCTCTCCTATTTTTATTTCAATGGTGGGGCAACCAGGGTCTTTAAATTTTGGGGCAATCTGTTGTTGAATGAGAGATAAAGCTTGTGCAGCCATAACAGCTTGCCTAGGAATGCTGGTTTTTCTTTTGACTGTGGTGAGGTCTTTCAAGAATTTTGTATAGGAGGGAATTTGTCGTATGGCATTGAGAAAAGGTATATTTTTTTGAATAGTTTTAAGGACTTCCATTATTTCATCAAAGTTAGATTATTTTTTGGAGTCCTGAAGTCTACTGAAAAAGGGAACCTTAGGTTTGTATGTTTCTATGGGTTCTTCCTTTTTGTCCTGTTCTTGATCCCTCTTTTGAATAGGGTTCTCATTGGATTCATTCTTATTTTCTTTTACGTGTTCAGAAAGTTGGACTTTATTGTCCACTTACTTGCCAGACCTTAAAGTGGTAATTGCCTGGACTTCATAGGTCGGATTTCCATTAAAATCGATTTGATACTAACCTCTCTGACCTTGATTTTGTTGTCTACTAGGGTTAGGCACTGGTTGACTAGGTAGTTCACCTTTCTTCCTATCCCCTAGAGAGTTTGCTATTTGGCTTAGACTAACCTCAAGTTTTGCAATCGCTTGCGCATGGAATTGGTTAGTCTGGGTTTGAGCCATGTTGGCCTGTTGTTGCTGTTGGATGAAGTCTTGTTGCTGCTTCATCATGTTAGCCATCATGGCTTCCAACGATGTAGACTGCTGAGGGATAGGGGCACTGTAAGGAGGGATAGGTGGAGCTAATGATTGGTTCATCTGTGGTGGACCTATCCTGGGAAAATTTTTCTGAAAACCTAATGGACCACCCTGATGCTGAATAGGTTCAGTCTGCTTATATGAGAAGTTGAAACCTATTATCAGGGTGATAAACTGGGCTGAATGAATTGGGAGTGGGTTTCTTAAAGGCATTATATGAATTTAGAGTATTTGCCTGCTTAGCCTTAATGTTGGGTAAACTAGGACAACACTCCACTAGATGCTCAGAACTATTACACAAGATGCATAAGTCTTGTGGCTCATGTTCCACTTTCATGATGGGATTTGACTTTTTTTGTGAGTTTAGTGGAAACCGTAAAAGCATCCAACTTTTTGCTTAGATTATTCACCCCATTCACCAGATTGGACATGATATTTCTGAGTTCTGGATCTATTTTTATTCCATAGGTACTTGGTTCTCTAGACCCATAATCATCTCTATCTATCTCCTGACCGTAGCTACTCCAATTTTGGATATTTTCAGCTAAGTCCATGAGGAACTCATAGGCTTGATCGGGGGTTTGGTTCATGAACCTATCCTTATGCATGGATTCAATCATGTTCCTATGTGCTGGAGGTAATCCTTTGTAAAAGAAATGTACTAGATCAGCCTTGTCGAGCTCATGGTGCGGGCACTTGACCAAAAGATCATGAAATCTTTTCCAAAGTTGGAAAAATTCCTCCTCAGATTTTTTTCTAAAAGTTCTGATGGCATCCTTAATTTTTTTAGTCTTTACCATGGGATAGAACTTAGCCATGAACTTCCTAGATAATTGTTCCCATGATGTGATGGAATTTGAAGCAAGAGAATACAGCCATGCAGCAGCACGATCCTCTAAAGTCATAGGAAACAACCTTAATTTAATAACCTCTTCATCTAAGTTTTGATTTTTAAACGTTTGACGGATTGTCAAAAATTTGTTTAGATGAATATACGGTTGTTCACTCTCAAATCCATGAAATTTGGGTAACATGTTTATTGTTGCAGCCAGAATCTCGAATTGGGCTGCATTATTAATTGGTAATACTATACAAGTAGGGGGACTAGCGGATGCGGGTGCGAACAACTCATTCAAAGTTCTAATATGTTCACCCATTGTAAAGATTGACGGTTGGCTTACAATTCGCTGATTGTGATGAAAAGTTCTGTCAATCTCAAGATCAAATGGTGTTAATTTATCCCTTAATGACCTTCTACCATGCATACATTATCAACAATTTATTAGATTTGACTCCTAAAATGAACGAAATCCTAAGAGAGAAGAAGAAGGGCTAGACCAAGATGACCACAATCAACACCACACAACGGATTGGCTCTATTAGTCTTAGAATTAAAGAAGGTTTAGTGGCTTTTAATCTAGTTGCACAGAGATTTATCAAGTTAAAAAAGTTCCTGAAATTCTCTCTAAATTAGGCAGCTCCTAATCTCCCTTTCAGATTGAGCTTGAGCTTACCAGTTAAGCGATCCAGTAACCAGTGACCAGAAAAGTTCCCGGGTGTGTGGTGGTGCCAGAAGGGATACACCGATACCACAATACCCGTAACAGTTCTCACTGTTGTAAAACTTTCCTAGATATCACCAATTACTAAATTTTCACTGGAGTGGCTTTCAGCCGCTTCTTTCCAAGAGCCTAATTGAGCTCGAAAACCCTAAGGCCAACGTCTAATTGATTTTAATTTAATTTGGCTTAGGATATGTATGCAAGGTGGTGATTTTTGGGCTAAGGATAGGTAATGACTTCCCAACCTTATCTTTTTAATAGGTTTTGCCCTTAAATTATTTTATGCAAATGCCTAATACTAAATGCAGCAAATATTCAATGATTTTTTTAAAGTTTATGGAATGTCATTAGGTTGTACTGATTAAATGAGCAAGCAAATTTTTTTTTTTATTTTTATATTTATTTTTTTAAGTCTTTTTTTAAATTTTATGTTTTTTTAAAAAAAATTATATAGGAATAACTTGAATGTAAACTAAAAACTAATCCTTATGCGCCAGTTAATCTCCAAATGCCCATTGAATAAGCTTTGGAGATTACTCCGTGAGGAGCCCCAAGAGAGGTATGATAACCTCGGAGGATTGCACCCTATCAATTACTACCATTTTTTTTTTAATTTCAAATTTTGAATTTCAGAATTCAAATTTTGAATTTAAATTTTTAAATTTTAGAATTTTGGATTTTTTTAATTTTTAATTTTTTTAATTTTAAAAAAAATAAAAAAATTTAAATTCCAAATTTCAAATTTCAGAATTTAATAACTACAAATTATTAACTAAAAATAATCAAAATAAGAAAAATTAATAGAAACAAAAAAAACTTACTACCGGAGTGCGTTCACTTCGGGCATCCAAAATTCGATTTGATCTTCGTGATCGTTCTTGCTTCTCGATTTGCCTCCTCGGCAATGGCGCCAAAATTTTGTTGTCCAATTTCTGTTTACCTAAAAATACGCGAAACAGATTGTTGTTAGAACCGACAAACAAAGTTTAAATTAATTATACTCTTACCTTTTCTACTCGAATAATAGTGGTCGTAAGAGGTCGATCCACAGGGAGGCGATTGAAGTTGCATAAAAATTAAAACGTTCACTCGGATTCGAAATTAATTTTTGAATAATAGAAGAAAAACCCTACGTTGGAGATGTTGAATGATTCTCTAGTCTACGAGAGAATATTTTTTTTATTTGAAAATAAACAAAGGGAAGAAAGACAACTTGCAATTGTATTCTAATGCAGAGTAGGGGTCGATTCCTGAAGACATAATATAAATGAAAACTGCAGATCGAGTAGCAAAGAAAAAATTCAGAGTTATAGAATTCCAAAATGCATAGAATAAATTGCAGAAATTAAACTGAAACTTAAACACGGATTTCATAAAAGAAAAATGATGGATTTCATAACAAGAAATGATTACAGAAGTAAAAATGAAGATGAAGCCTAATGCTTCTTTTCTTCTGCAAATAAAAAAAAACAAGAACAAAAAGAAAATCAAATAGAAAACTTCTCCCTCTCGGTGGAACCCATGCCCTTTTTCTTTCTTTTTTTTTCTTTCTTTCTTTCAAAAACAGAGCCCTCCCCTGTTTCTTGGCCTCCACCGAGCACTCCTCCCTCCCCTTCTTTTTCTTTTCTGTTTCCTTGGCCCCCCACCGAGAGCTCTCCTCCCCTCCTCTTCTCCTCTCCTTAAATAGGTCGCCCACCCCTTTGGCCAGTCGATGGATCCCCTGATGGAGGGGTGACGGAAGCTTGATCGCAGGGAGGAATGCACGCGAACGATCGGCTAGATTGATGGGAAAGATGGCCGCAGGATGCTGGGAGACTTGGGGCGGAATCTTTGGATGCATCATAGGCTGCTGGGATCACGCTGCGAACATGGAACGCTGAAGAAGATGGCTGGATCGATGGCTCGGACACGGGATCCAAATGCATTGTGACAACGGGAGAGGCTGAAGATGGTGCTTTTGGATTTCCTTCTTTGGGCCATGCTAGGATCACGGACTCGGGAAGAGGAGGACGCGATGCAGGGAGATTGCGGAAGAACGGATGCGGGAGGACGACGTGGACTTCCTTCTTTGGGCCACGGAAGGATGGATGCTACTTGGAACGGACGGAAGAAGCTGGGGATCTCGAATCCGGAAGAGGGGGATGCAGGATCGCTGATCTGGAAGGGAGCTGGGAACGTGGACTTCCTTCTTTGGCCACGGGATGCTGAGAGGCTGATTTGGAATGGAGCTTGGACGCTGGAATGGAACGGGTGAAAGAAGCTGCTGGGAGGAAGAAGAACAGTGAACATCAAAAAAAATTTCCGTAACACTGTTCATATAAACAGTGTTTTCACGTAACACTGTTCATATAAACAGTGTTTTCAGCCATGAACAGGGATAAATGTCATTATTAAGAATTAATTTCATAGCTGTTGGGAGTAGATGAAATGAACATGAAAATAATTTGATTGGATCATCATTTCTATTGTCACTTGAACAATTTTAGATTTGATCTGTAAATTAATCTGTACTCTCATCTCTTATCACCTCTATTTTTTATTTTTATAGTTTAAAGTTTTTGTGGTGACTTTAAAAAATAACAATTTTGATACGATGGATGTCATTGTGGTGCTTCATATTTTTCTTTGAAATCCAAAACATGCAAAACCTCTTATGCTTTTTATGTAGCCGAGCGCACCCTCAGAAAACAATAATATTAGTTGTATCTTTTCTTATCAATTAAATGGTCGATCATCCCTTGTCATTTATTCTTGTGACTTTTAATAATCTTATTTTCTTTAACTTCTCCACTGTCTTAATCCAGTATGTAGAAACATTTTGCCTCCATGCATGTCTGACACCAAATCTCTTAGGTTCTTCTCAAGTTATCGATAAAGGATTCTTGAGCATTTTCTTCTAGGTTTATCCCAAGTCGTGTCCATGCAACTTCAGCCATTATTCATGGGATTGGATGCTAAAAGGATCTTCTCTTTTGTGATGAAGTGAGAGTGGTGCAAAGGGAAGGGATCCATGGCTGAAATGTGCCTGATCGCAATTGGTTGAGATGAACTTCTATCCATAACAATAGGGATGAATCGTGATAATGCAGTGGAACGATAGGGAGTGACCCAGGTTTTAGGTAAGCTTGGCCCAGAAGGACCTTCAATTACAATAAGGAAACCAAAATAAAGAAATGCATCTTTTTAAGAGTTATATGCAGGAGAACTTTAGAAAATTAGGTCCAAAAGAGTGCTAAAATGTGCACAAATGTGCACTCAACACCAAGTATGATCGAAACTAAGCAATGATACCACAAATTGTTGGGAAGAAGGAGTGATAGATAACAAATATGAATGGAAGAAGTGTTTTATTTTCTGTAAACAGAGGATATTTTTCAGCACACAAACTTCATAACAGATAATGCCTTTTTATAGGCTTACAACCAACGGAAACACTAAACAACCAGATAAAAACCATAAACCAGAAGACTAAGGTATAAGTCCTATCTAGAAACAAACTAGCAAAGAGATAAGTTTCGCCTAGAAACCAACCAACAAAGAGATAAGTCTTCTGAAAAACATGCTGTCAAAGTTTGAATCAGTCTTCAACACTCCCCCTTGATTCGAAATTGCACATGCCAAGCTGTGATCTGAAGTACACATGCTTCTCACAAGGGAGTGACTTTGTGAATATATCTGCCACTTGCTCATTTGGGCTACAGAACTTTAAGGTTATCAAACCATTTGCAACTAGGTTCCGAATGAAATGGAACCGAATGTCAATATGCTTTGTTCTTCCATGGAATGCAGGATTTTTAGTCATTGAAATTGTTGATTTGTTGTCACAAAAGATTTCAGTTGCTTCTCTTGATTTTTGATTAAGATCTGCAAGAAGTCTCCTTAGCCATGGGCTTGACATGCTGAAGAAGTTGCCGCCATATATTTTGCCTTTGAAGAAGATAATGCCGTTGTTGCTTGTTTTCTTGTACTCCAAGTGATAGCTCCTGATCCAAGACTAAAAATGCTTCCTGAAGTGCTTCTTCTATCATCAAGTGACCCTGCCCAATCGCTATCAGAAAAGCCAAATAATCTGAAATTAGGAACATAAAAATACCAGATTCCATAATCCACAGTGCCAGCAATGTAACACAAGATCCTTTTAGCTGCACCAAAATGTTGCTTTGTGGGACTATGCATAAACCTGGAAACCATAACAACAGAGAATGCTACATCAGGCCTAGTATGAGTTAAATAAATTAAACCACCAACCAGGCTCCTGAAGTTTCTTGCATCTGCCTTTTCTGTCCCGTTTCAAGCTGCAAGTTGTCATTTACATTCATGGGAGTAGCTGCCATCTTGCAATTCAGCATATTAAATTTCTTAAGAAGGTCTGTTGCATACCTTCTTTGTGAAATAAATACTCCATCTTTTCCTTGCTTCACCTCAAGGCTAAGAAAATAATGCAACAAACATAAATCTGACATTTCAAACTTTCTCATCATACTAGCTTTAAATTCTGCTATATATGAGCACAAATAGATTATATCATCAACATAAAGGCAAACTATAAGCAAATCAGTGTTACCTTGCTTCTTCAAATAAAGAGTAGGCTTATTCTCACTTCTATCAAACCCATTCTCTCGAAAGTAGGAATCAATTTTACTGTACCATGCTCATGGAACTTGTTTTAACCCATAGAGTGCCTTTTTCAATTTGTACACCTGTTCTTCCTTACCATGAATAATGAAGCCTTTAGGTTGAGAAACAAAAATTTTCTCTTCCAATTTACCATTCAAAAAGGCAGATTTAACATCAAATTGACAAACAGGCCGATGTAATTGGGCAGCCAAGGCTAAGATAATTCTCACCGTTTCAAGTCGAGCAACCGGAGAAAATGTTTCTTCAAAATCAATACCTTGCTGCTGTGAGTACCCCTCTGCCACAAGTCATGCTTTGTGCTTTTGTATCCTTCCATCAGCATCATACTTTGTCTTAAACAACCATTTCAAACCGATAGCATTTCTTCCTTCAGGTAGGTCTACTAACTCCCAAGTTTCATTTTTCTCAATTGCCATAAGCTCTTCCTTCATTGCATTGCACCATTCCTTTTTCCTTGCTGCTTCTTTAAAAGTTGTAGGATCTGTAGGATACAAAGCAAATGTGCAAGTCTCATAGATTTCTTTCAAAGATCTATGTTTTTTTGGAAGTGTCTCATCTAAAGATTCTACTGGAGGAGACGAATTGTTGATGCTGCAAGTCGAAGGAGATAAGACAGGTGAATCTGTGGGGTTGCTAGTGCTAGAGGTTGACAAGGATGAAGCTGGATCTACTGTTTCACTTGATGGACTCTCCACTCTTTTCTGAATTTGAGTTTTCTTATTGCTGCCATGCCAATTCCAGCTTGCATCTTCATTAAACACTACATTTCTGTTGATAATCACTTTGCCGCTAATTGGGTTATATAACCGGTATGCTTTGGATTGTGAACAATAACCAATAAAAATGCATTTTTCTGATTTTCTACCTAGCTTATGATGACTCTGTAAATTTACCAAAGCATAGGCAATACAACCAACAATTCTTAAGTGGCTTACAAAAGGCTTTGTACCTCTCCAAGCTTGATATGGCGTTTGGTTTAGAATAGCCTTCGTTGGTGAAATATTCAAAAGATAAACTGCTGTAGCAACTGCTTCTGCCCAAAACTGATTTGGAAGCTCCTTAGCTTTTAGTAAGCTCCTTGCCATTTCAACAACAGTGCGATTCTTGCGCTCAGTAACTCCATTTTGCTCTGGCATGTAGGGTGTTGTCAACTCCCTGCGAATGCCATGTTCTTCACAAAAATGGTTAAATTCATTAGACAAAAACTCACCGCCCCTATCCGTGCGAAGAGTCTTTATGCTAGTATCATTTTGCTTCTCAACCAAGGCCTTGAACTTCTTGAAATTCTCAAAAGTTTCTGACTTGTACTTCAAAAAATACACCCAACTCATACGACTGCAATCATCAGTGAAAAGCAAAAAATACCGACTCCCACCAAATGATTCGGTGTTCATAGGCCCACACAAATCAACATGTATTAATTCAAGGCAACTAGAAGCCCTCCAAGATTTTCCAACTGGGAACGATTTTCTTGTTTGTTTACCATAAATGCATTCTTCACATAAATCCAAAGAATCAATTTTGGGCAGTCCAAGAACCATACCTTTCTAACTCAACAATTTCATGCCTTTTAAGTTTAAATGCCCATACCGTAGATGCCATAATTTTGATTCAGCCTTTTGACCAGCAGCAAGAGCATAATTCTCCACATTTGAAACTTCAAGCGGAAGCATGTTATTTTTTGTCATGCGAACATTTACCAATACCTGCCCTGAATTTTTATCTTTAATAACACATGACTCATCATCAAACAATATTGAATATCCACTAGCCATTAGTTGCCCAACATTTAACAAATTATGTGCCAAACCAGGAACAAAATGAACATTATAAAGTAATTTTACTTTACCATGGCTAGTCTTGACTGCAACAGTTCCTTTCCTTCAACTTCAATTTGCTTATCATCGCCAAGCCTTACTGTCTACTTTTGAGTTTCATCAAGCTCCTTGAACATTGACTTCATGCCACACATATGATTGGAGCAACTGCTGTCCACAAACCAAACATCATTTGAAACCTCATCGGCATCATCATGGGACGTGAACAACCTGGTTTCTGCTTCATTTTCTTCTGCATAGTTCACTTGCTTCTCTCTATGCCAGCAATCTGCTTGTACATGTCCGAATTTCTTGCAATGATAGCATTGAACACCATTCTTATAGCTTCTCTGCTCATTGGAGAACTGCCTAGTCTCAACTTGCCCATCGAACCGTCCTCTGCCTCGAAAGCCACCTCTACCACGTCCTCTTCCTGCTGAATTTTCATGCTTGTCTTTTTGATTAGATGATTCACCTTTCACCTGGAATGCTTTCTCCTCAGACTTTTTAGTTGACCTATTCAACCTTTGTTCATGAGCTTGCAAAGAGCCCATTAGTTCATCAAATGAAAAAACAGATAAGTCTTTAGATTCCTCTATTGCAGCAACAACATGATCAAACTTTGGAGTTAAGCTTCATAAGACTTTTTCTACAATAGTTTGATCAGAAATCTTCTCACCATATGCTTGCATTTGGCTAACTAAAGCAGAGACTCGAGATAGAAACTCTTGTATGGATTCATTATTTTTCATAAGCAATGTTTCAAAGCTTCGACAAATGGATTGAAGTTTTACAGCAATTACCTTCGACGAGCCTTAAAACTCCCTTTACAATATCATCCATGCTTCCCTTGAAGTAGTTGGTGCTGCAATTCTGGAAAAGATTGTCTCATGCACAGCTTGCTGAATGAAGAACAATGCTTTTGAGTCCTTTTTGGCTTCTCTCAATTGATTCCTCTGAGCTGAAGTCATTTGCTCTAGATCCCCTTCTATGTAACCATATTCAATCAAATACCATAAGTCTTGAGACATAAATAAGGTTTTCATTTTAATGCTCCAAAACTCATAACAATCACCTTTGAAAATAGGAAGGGAAGGTTGAGAAACAGACATGAGATTACCATTTGCTGCCATGTTTGCCTTCTCAGGATTTTTATCAAACAACTGGTGTGCAGGAAATGCTTACCCTCTTTGCACTTGAGATAAGCTTAAATCTGATTTGCAGAGATCTCCTTTCCCTCGCAATGTTTCGCCCAAGTATGATCGAAACTAAGCTATGATACCACAAATTGTTGGGAAGAAGGAGTGATAGATAACAAATATGAATGGAAGAAGTGTTTTATTTTCTGGAAAACAGAGGAAAACAGAGGATATTTTTCAGCACACAAACTTCATAACAGATAATGCCTTTTTATAGGCTTACAACCAACGGAAACACTAAACAACCAGATAAAAACCATAAACCAGAAGACTAAGGGATAAGTCCTATCTAGAAACAAACTAGCAAAGAGATAAGTTTCGCCTAGAAACCAACTAATTAAGAGATAAGTCTTCTGAAAAACATGCTATCAAAATTTGAATCAGTCTTCAACACTCCCCCTTGATTCAGAATTGTACATGCCAAGCTGTGATCTGAAGTACACATTCTTCTCACAAGGGAGTGACTTTGTGAATATATCTGCCACTTGCTTATTTGTGCTACAGAACTTTAAGGTTATCAAACCATTTGCAACTAGCTTCCAAATGAAATGGAACCGAATGTCAATATGCTTTGTTCTTCCATGGAATGCAGGATTTTTAGTCATTGAAATTGTTGATTTGTTGTCACAATAGATTTCAGTTGCTTCTCTTGGTTTTTGATTAAGATCTGCAAGAAGTCTCCTTAGCCATACGGCTTGACATGCTGAAGAAGTTGCTGCCATATATTCTACCTCTGAAGAAGATAATGTTGTTGTTGCTTGTTTCTTGCACTCCAAGTGATAGTTCCTGATCCAAGACTAAAAATGCTTCCTGAAGTGCTTCTTCTATCATCAAGTGACCCTGCCCAATCGCTATCAGTAAAGCCAAATAATCTGAAATTAGGAACATAAAAATACCAGATTCCATAATCCACAGTGCCAGCAATGTAACGCAAGATCCTTTTAGCTGCACCAAAATGTTGCTTCGTGAGACTATGCATAAACCTGGAAACCATACCAACAGAGAATGCTACATCAGGCCTAGTATGAGTTAAATAAATTAAACCACCAACCAGGCTCCTGAAGTTTCTTGCATTTGCCTTTTCTGTCCCGTCTTCAAGCTGCAACTTGTCATTTACATTCACGGGAGTAGCTGCCATCATGCAATTCAGCATATTAAATTTCTTAAGAAGGTCTGTTGCATACCTTCTTTGTGAAGTAAATACTCCATCTTTTCCTTGCTTCACCTCAAGGCCAAGAAAATAATGCAACAAACCTAAATCTGACATTTCAAACTTTCTCATTATACTAGCTTTAAATTCTGCTATAAGAGAGTTAGATGAGCCCAAATAGATTATATCATCAACATAAAGGCAAACTATTAGCAAATCAGTGATACCTTGCTTCTTCAAATAAAGAGTAGGCTCATTCTCACTTCTATCAAACCCATTCTCTCGAAAGTAGGAATCAGTTTTACTGTACCATGCCGGTGGAGCTTGTTTTAACCCATAGAGTGTCTTTTTCAATTTGTACACCTTCTCTTCCTTACCATGAATAATGAAACCTTCAGGTTGAGAAACATAAATTTCCTCTTCCAATTTACCATTCAAAAAGGCAGATTTAACATCAAATTGATAAACAGAACAATGTAATTGGGCAGCCAAGGCTAAGATAATTCTCACCGTTTCAAGTCGAGCAACCGGAGAAAATGTTTCTTCAAAATCAATACATTGCTGCTGTGAGTACCCCTTTGCCACAAGTCTTGCTTTGTGCTTTTGTATCCTTCCATCAGCATCATACTTTATCTTAAACACCCATTTCCAACCGATAGCATTTCTTCCTTCAGGCAGGTCTACTAACTCCCAAGTTTCATTTTTCTGAATTGCCATAAGCTCTTCCTTCATTGCATTGCACCATTCCTTTTTCTTTGCTGCTTCTTCAAAAGTTGTAGGATCTGCAAGAGACAAAGCAAATGTGCAAGTGTCATAGATTTCTTTCAAAGATCTATGTTTTTTTGGAAGTGTCTCATCTAAAGATTCTACTGGAGGAGACGAATTGTTGATGCTGCAAGTCGAAGGAGATAAGACAAGTGAATCTGTGGGGTTGCTAGTGTTTGAGGTTTACAAGGATGAAGCTGGATTTGCTGTTTCACTTGATGGACTCTCCACTCTTTTCTGAATTTGAGTTTTCTCATTGCTGCCATGCCAATTCCAGCTTGCATCTTCATTAAACACTACATTTCTATTGATAATCACTTTGCCGCTAATTGGGTTATATAACCGGTATGCTTTGGATTGCGAACAATAACCAATAAAAATGCATTTTTCTGATTTTTATCTAGCCTATGATGACTCTGTAAATTTACCAAAGCATAGGCAATACAACCAACAATTCTTAAGTGGCTTACAAAAGGCTTTGTACCTCTCCAAGCTTCATACGGCGTTTGGTTTAGAACAACCTTTCTTGCTGAAATATTCAAAAGATAAACTGCTGTAGCAACTGCTTCTGCCCAAAACTGATTTGGAAGCTCCTTAGCTTTTAGTAAGCTCGTTGTCATTTCAACAACAGTGCGATTCTTGCGCTCAGCAACTCCATTTTGCTCCGGCGTGTAGGGTGTTGTCAACTCCCTGCGAATGCCATGTTCTTCACAAAAATGGTTAAATTCATTAGACAAAACTCACCGCCCCTATCTGTGCGAAGAGTCTTTATGCTAGTATCATTTTGCTTCTCAACCAAGGGCCTTGAACCTCTTGAAATTCTCAAAAGTTTCTGACTTGTACTTTCAAAAAAATACACCCAACTCATACGACTGCAATCATCAGTGAAAAGCAAAAAATACCGACTCCCACCAAATGATTCGGTGTTCATAGGCCCACACAAATCAACATGTATTAATTCAAGGCAACTAGAAGCCCTCCAAGATTTTCCAACTGGGAATGATTTTCTTGTCTGTTTACCATAAATGCATTCTTCACATAAATCCAAAGAATCAATTTTGGGCAGTCCAAGAACCATACCTTTCTAACTCAACAATTTTCATGCCTTTTTAAGTTTAAATGCCCATACCGTAGATGCCATAATTTGATTCAGCCTTTTGACCAGCAGCAAGAGCATAATTCTCCACATTTGAAACTTCAAGCGGAAGCATGTTATTTTTTGTCATGCGAACATTTACCAATACCTGCCCTGAATTTTTATCTTTAATAATACATGACTCATCATCAAACAATATTGAATATCCACTAGCCATTAGTTGCCCAACACTTAACAAATTATGTGCCAAACCAGGAACAAAATGAACATTATAAAGTAATTTTACTTTACCCATAGCTAGTCTTGATTACAACAGTTCCTTTTTCTTTCAAATTCAATTTGCTTATCATCGCCAAAGCCTTACTGTCTTTCTTTTGAGTTTCATCAAGCTCCTTGAACATTGACTTCATGCCACACATATGATTGGAGCAACCGCTGTCCACAAACCAAACATCATTTGAAACCTCATCGGCATCAACATGGGCCATGAACAACCTGGTTTCTGCTTCAATTTCTTCTGCATAGTTCACTTGCTTCTCTCTATGCCAGCAATCTGCTTGTACATCTCCAAATTTCTTGCAATGATAGCATTGAACACCATTCTTATAGGTTCTCGGCTCATTGGAGAACTGCCTAGTTTCAACTTGCCCATCGAACCGTCCTCTGCCTCTGCTTCTGCCACGGCCTCTGCCTCGAAAACCACCTCTACCACGTCCTCTTCCTGCTGAATTTTCATGCTTGTCTTTTTGAGTAGATGATTCAACCTTTCACCTGGAATGCTTTTTCCTCAGACTTTTCAGTTGACCTATTCAACCTTTGTTCATGAGCTTGCAAAGAACCCATTAGTTCATCAAAAAGAAAAAATAGATAAGTCTTTAGATTCACTCTATTGCAACAACAACATGATCAAACTTTGGAGTTAAGCTTCTTAAGACTTTTTCTACAATAGTTTGATCAGAAATCTTCTCACCATATGCTTGCATTTGGCTAAACTAAAGCAGAGGCTCGAGATAGAAACTCTTGTATGGATTCATTATTTTTCATAAGCAATGTTTCAAAGCTTCGACGAATGAATTGAAGTTTTACAGCAATTACCTTCGACGAGCCTTGAAACTCCCTTTGCAATATCATCCATGCTTCCCTTGAAGTAGTTGCTGCTGCAATTCTGGAAAAGATTCTCTCATGCACAGCTTGCTGAATGAAGAACAATGCTTTTGAGTCCTTTTTGGCTTCTCTCAATTGATTCCTCTGAGCTGCAGTCATTTGCTCTAGATCCCCTTCTATGTAACCATACTCAATCAAATCCCATAAGTATTGAGACATAAATAAGGTTTTCATTTTAATGCTCCAAAACTCATAACAATCACCTTTGAAAATAGGAAGGGAAGGTTGAGAAATAGACATGAGATTACCATTTGCTGCCATGTTTGCCTTTTCGGGATTTTTATCAAACAACTGGTGTGCAGCAAATGCTTACCCTCTTTGCACTTGAGATAAGCTTAAATCTGATTTGCAGAGATCTCCTTTCGCTTGCAATGTTTCGCCCAAGTATGATCGAAACTAAGCTCTGATACCACAAATTGTTGGGAAGAAGGAGTGATAGATTACAAATATGAGTGGAAGAAGTGTTTTATTTTCTAGGAAGTGTTTTTCAGCACACAAACTTCATAACAGATAATGCCTTTTTATAGGCTTACAACCAACGGAAACACTAAACAACCAGATAAAAACCATAAACCAGAAGGCTAAGGATAAGTCCTATCTAGAAACAAACTAGCAAAGAGATAAGTTTCGCCTAGAAACCAACTAACAAAGAGATAAGTCTTCTGAAAAACATGCTGTCAAAGTTTGAATCAGTCTTCAACTGGCATATATAAAGCAAAGCTTGATAATGGTCGTCATCTGGTGGCAGCCAAGGTCTTGAATAGTTTTATAAGCAATGGGAAGGAATTCTTCAGTGAGCTTATCAGCATTGGATGCGCTTAGCATGTCAACATTGTGAGCTTACTAGGATTTTGTTTGAAAGGGTCCACAAGAAATCTTATATAAGAGTTTCACTACACAAAAAAAAGTAAATTACCGACTCTTATTTGCCGACGCTTATTCCAAGCGTCGGCAAAATTTTTCCACGTCAACATTTGCCGACGCTTTTTAAAAGCGTCGGCTAATGACGACGCTTAAAAGCGTCATCGAACTCAATATGTAATTGACGTGAGTTTTAACGACGTTTTTTAGCGTTGTTGAATAACGACGCTTAAAAGCGTCGTTAAAAGCATCGTCGGAAGCCAAAAAACCATCCCATTTTAGTCCCACATCGGCGGATCTGAAAAAAAATAACTCTTTATATAGACAAACCCAACCACTCCGCACGGATGGAATAAAAGTACCGATCGGGGAGGTTGTTTGTATTTCTGAATAGGGGGAAGATGCAGACCGCCAATGGTATTTTTTTTTTGCAAATGTAATTC
>NW_024068315.1:0-178687 GCF_009389715.1 Phoenix dactylifera
CCAGACCATCCAGACCTTCCATCCACTCCTCCTGCTCCTACCACCTCCGCCGGACCTTCCTCCTCGGCACCACCCTCTATGGCGGTCCGGATTGATCCTGAGCAGCTCCGGGAGCTGCGACAGGAGATAGTCAGAGAGGTGAGGGATGAGCTGCTTCGGGAGCTCCGAGGTGGGGTGCCTGCTCCCACTCCTGCACCCGTATCTTCTCAGTTGGTCCCTTCCTTGACAGCCGTGACTGACATGACGGCTCATGTACGGGAAGAGATCTACAATGTCCGGAGTTTGGTCCAGGCCCAGTTCCAGAGCATGAGTGAGGTCACGAGCATCACTCGACAGATGCGAGAGGACATAGGTCGTGACATGCACACCACCACCGAGGGGGCCGAGCGCTTGTCGAATGTACTCATCGACAAGCTGGACGCACTTCAGACGTCAGTGACTGGGCTTCAGACGTCGCTGACTGAGCTCTCCACTACACATAGCAGAGCCACTACGTCTATTATCACGCAGCTCGGACATATTACAGATGCAGTCACCCTCCTCATGGAGCAGAGCCGACTGAGAGGAGGAGCACCATCCTCGAGAGGAGGAGCCACATCCTCGAGAGGAGGAGCCACCTCATCGAGAGGGGGAGATACATCCTCGAGGGGGGGATCTTCATCCTCGAGGAGACCATAGATGTTCTTTTTGTTTTGTTTTGTATTATTTTGCTTTACTTATTGTATGCTCAAATGTATTCACATTCATATCAATACAATGAGTAGACATCTTATCTTCATTTCTGTGCCATTTGATGATTGGTTGTGCCATTTGTGCCATTGATTGTGTGTGATTACCTCCTTTTTGATATGATGACAAAAAGGGGGAGAAATATGTATAAAATATGTAAAAGGGGAGAAACATGGATAAAATATGTAAAAGAAATCAATAAAAAGATAAACTCTTAAAAACACACACAAATTTGTTCTAAGTGGATTCGGTACCTCGAGGCTCATTATCTCTCTTTTGGGGCTCCTAATGGAGTAATCTCCAGAATCTATTCAAGGGATATTCGGAGATTAGCTGAATCCTACTCATGAACAAATTGACAGATTTTCCTCTAAAAACCAAAAAATTCAGTTCAAAAACTTCAAAGCATTAAAAGGAAATTCAGAGAATCAAAACATAGTTGAATGCATATGTTGAGGGGGAGAATCTGAATTTTAATCAAACTAAATCAATAATGACATATAAGCCAAACAATTGATTGCATAATATGAAGGCTTACATAATTCCAAATGAAAGGGGGAGCTTTAACTCCGAAATTTAATGTTTCACTCCTTTCAAGCTTGGATAAATTGAATTACCAGACATTTGAATTCATTTATGGATTTTATTTCATTATTTATTGAGCAATTCATTTTACATATACTCAATGTTTTGTCATTATCAAAAAGGGGGAGATTGTGGAGTGATTGATTAAAACCCCATTTGATTTTGATGAGCTCAAAGCATTTGAGTATATCTTTTAATTACTAATGAATTCAATTGAGTGTTTCAGTGAAAATCCTGTCTAAGTGTCCCAAGACTTGGTTCATAGTTGTTGGATAAGTTAAGGAGTCTATTTGAACCAATGTCTGAGACTCGAGTCGACTCCCGAGTATCACGAGTCGACTCCAAGCGTATCAAGTTCACTGGCACGAGCTCGAGTCGACTCTAGATGAGTACGAGTCGACTCCGACTGAGAACAAACAGAAGAACAGAAAGGATCAACTCAGAACCTGTCAACGAGTCGACTCCTGAAGTGCGCGAGTCGACTCCAATGTTCACCAAGTCGACTCCAGGGAAGTAAGAGTCGACTCCAAGCAGTCACAGGCAGAAAAGTCAGAGAGCAGTTTTTCGGGTCTGAGATTCGAGTCGACTCCAGTGGAACGCGAGTCGACTCCGATGGTTGACAGGTCGACTCCAAAGAAAGCAAGAGTCGACTCTCAGCGGTACATAAAGAAAGTCAGAGACCATTTTATGGACTCTGAGATTCGAGTCGACTCCCGCAATACGCGAGTCGACTCCAAGACACCGCGACCCCAAGACAGACAGAAAACCAAGTTACTGCCTCTGAGATTCGAGTCGACTCCCAGACAGCTCGAGTCGACTCCAAGACAGCTTCACGTCAAAAGGCAGAAGACCATCTTTCGGAAACTGAGAGCCGAGTCGACTCCAAGGAAGTTTGAGTCGACTCCAAGACTGGACAAGCCAAAAGACAGAGGATCGGGAGTTCGGGCTCTGAGATTCGAGTCGACTCCCAGGACAGTCGAGTCGACTCGAGTGGACAAAATTCAAAATTGGATCCACGGACTTCAGTGGATGAGCCGACTCCAAAATTGCCAAGTCAGCTCCAGAAGTTGACGAGTCGACTCCAGGTCAAGACGAGTCGACTCCCAGTCGTGAAGGCAACTTTAATTCAAATTTGGAACAGTTGCCGAGTCGACTCCGGAAAAGCTTGAGTCGACTCCCGCTACAGCCGAGTCGACTCCTGATCGCGCGAGTCGACTCCAACCCACCAACGGTCATATTGTCAGGCTGCGCAGAGTGTTCAGAACGGGCAGAAAAAGCACTCTAACGGCTAGTTTCCGTGGGGGTTGGCTTAAATAGCCACAGAGGACTGTAGCAAGGGGAGAAACAACTATTTCACTCCAACTAATCAAGCATTCAAGCTCTGCAATGTGCTCTTCAACGAAAAAGAGGAAGATCTGCATTTACTGCTTCCAACTACATCTTCCCAGCAATTAAAGCCTCCTTCTCCTGCATTCAAGTCGACTACTCTTTCAAGAGGAGACCAGAAGTTTAAGAAGCCATTCCTCATCTCCAATCTAAAAGCGTTTGAGGCTTCTTAACTTCATTTATTGTTCATATTGTTTTCATCTGCTTTTTGAGAAGCTCATTTTCTGTTGTCTTTCTACAACTTGTATTTACTTGGTTCAATCGGGGATTGAATCAAGGGGATTGAGGTTGGTTGGTGAGCCGAGTTAAAACCAACGTGTGTAAGGGTTCGATTGTGATCCCGGGAAAACAATCGGGGGTGGTTCTAGTCGGTGAGCCTGGGAAAACCGACCGAGTTCGTTGTGAGCTCGTAAAACAACAAGTTTGGTTGTGAGCTTGGAAAACAACCGGCTGTAATCCAAGGGGATTATAGTGAATTCCCAAATGAGACTTGGGGAGTGGACGTAGGAGCAAGGGTTAGCTCCGAACCACTATAAAACTTGTGTTTGTGATTGATTGTCTCTCCTTCTTCTCATTTCATATTACTCACAGCACATAGTAATTAATTAAATAACTTGCAATAGTTTTTAATTAATCATCCATAACGTTTTAAATTATCTAAATTATTTTAAATCCCAATTCACCCCCCCCCCTCTTGGGTTGTCTATCTGGGCAACAGATGAGATGGATCATACTTGACTTTATCTACTTCGTTAGGTCGAGTTGGAAAAAATAGCTTGGAATCGAAAGTAAGGGCATGTGATATCGCCAAAATCAAGCGCTCTCTATCACAAGTCGACACATAGCACAACAAGAGACCAATTTTAGTTAAACTCATATTTTTAAGCTGATTCAGATAAGAAAAGCCAAGATATAGCTTTCCACTTGATTCAGGACTCTGAAGAGTCTGACTCTAGTAAGACAAGGGCTCCTTATGTACAAAAAGAGGCTTAGGGTACCAAGTAAGCATCTCAAATTATTCCACACTACTCTTCCTTTTTATCTTTTCTGTTGTTCTTCAAAACCTAGTTTGACATAAGCATCAGAGGCTATCCGGCTGGCTTAACTCTGGTGACCACCTTTTTTCTTCTTTTTGTATGAATATTCGCAACTCTCTGTGGCAGATTTGTGCTTCATGTCCTATAGCGGATTGATCGATGATTTTCAAGCCTTCTAAATCTTCAAACCAGGTTTTAGTGACAATAGTAAGGTATTTTTTTGTTGAGGTTCGGTATGAGCTAATACCATGTTAAATCTTTGTAATGGCCAGATAATAGTCAGAGTTTTGATTTGGTTTTAGCCATAAAAACAAAGTTTTATGTGCATATGTTGAGCCGGATTGAGTCAAGTCATGGTCATAGAATGATGTCTTTCTAGAGTATGTATATAGTTTTTCGGAATGCTAGTTGTTGATTTCACCTTTTTTGGAGCAAAATAACCGAGTATTGTATTGAGTTGGACTGCATTGGGTCAACTTCAAATTCTATCATGTAAGATATATAAACTTAGTTGTAATTAATTAGTTATGAGTGGGTCATACCGCGTTGGAACATGAGCGTTGATTTAATGGAAGGGCCTTGAACTAATGTCAAGTCGGTCCGGAGGTGAGAATTATATGTAATACCATCCTCCTACCTTAATCTAATATGAACCTGACCATGTTAGACCCATCACCATGCCCCGGTTCTTGCAGGCCGAACCACATAAACTTTTATTTTCTGGTTTAGACCCATTGCCACGCGTTGCACGTAGGAATTTTCTTCCTTTTTTTTTTGAAAAGAATATATAACTGCTACGTGTTTCGGACGTGACAAGATGACGCACCTATTACGCTTTAGTCCCAGGTGGTCCGCTTGTTGAGCGGCGAGGAATTGCCGAGGAAGCGCCGTCTCACCTTCCCGTCTGGCTCCTCATCGCTCGCTCGCTCGCTTGCACGCTGCCCCTCTGACCAGTGACCAGCCTCGTTTATTTCCGCGACGAATCGGTAGCTCGAGTCCACACGTGGCAACAAGAAAATAATAATATTAAAGGAAAAAAAAACTCGAATGCTTCTAAAATTTTTCCATTCAGGCTTTGATTGCTTCATAGCAAAGTAAATTAAACCCAGAATTGATAAAAAAAAAAGGCTCTGGATTTTCTACACTTTCAAATTTGTTCCCTAATTAGTACTACCCAAGTCTATAAACAAACAATAGAAGAATTTTTGTGATCCAAGCCAACGACTGCTACTTCCAATGAGGCGGACGAACACCTCTGATATCACTCCAGAGATCTCCATCATCCAGTGCCATCAAATCCTGCAGTCCATCCCACAATTCCTCCATCTCCTTTCCTTCCTGTCCTCCATGCTGCTGCTGCTCGAGTTGGTGCTGATTTGAGGGCGAAGGAGTAGTTGCCTGGGGACTACCACGAGCACTCGCTTCGTCATCCGGCATTTGCTCCGGGAAGGGGAAATTGAGCTTCGCCCGGGCCCCTCGGAACTCGATCGCAGCGAGGTCGTAAGCCCGCGCCGCCTCCTCGGCCGTGTCGAACGTCCCGAGCCACTTGCGCACCGCCCGCCGTGGATCCCGAATCTCCGCCGCCCATTTCCCCCACGGGCGCTGCCTCACTCCCCTGTACTTGTTCTTCTTCTTCCTCCTCTTCCTTGGCCCGCCTTCCTCCGCCTCGGCCTCCTCTCGCACCGCCGCCGCCGTCGTCTCTTTCGCCGACGCGAAGAAGTCACAGCCCAGGCAGCCGTCGATGCCGCAGAGTCGGCACGTCTCGGGGCGCAGGAGATCGGATGGTAGGGTGGAGCAGCCGGAGAGGACACAGACGAGGGTGGAGACGATGACGGCTTCCTCCTGCTCGCGGGTGAGACGGGAGAAGAATGGGAGGGGGGGCGGCGTCTCGAATCCTCCTTCTTTCTTCCGGTGCTGGGTTCTGTCGGGAATTTGGCGATGGAAACTGAGCTCTTGCTTTGGAACCATTCTGGGTGTCTCCGACCTTCCAGTAGAGCTGGGAGTGGAAAAGCCTGGAGATGAGAAGCGAGGTAGGGGGCGTTTATATAAGCCAGGTGGAGACGCGGATTGAAAACGGTTTTGATCGTTTAACACGTGACCGCAACCGGATACGGGGGGCGATAGCCGGCAGATAACGTGGATATTGGCGGATGCTGAGCTGGCGATTGTTGGGAAAAAAAGATGGTGGGCACGCGTGGCGGGGTCACCTGAGCGCGCTGACAGGCGAGAGCTTGCGCTAAGACTACGCGGGCATTTTGACCTTCGCGTGAGTTCAGTGTCAGTGAGATGGGAAAGTGGCGTTCCAGCTCGCGCGCGGGCTTTCCTCGATGAAACGCTGTGCGGACTCTGTCCGGACAGGAGCTTGGCATCCTGGGGGCAAGGCTCCTATCAAGGTGGGACCCCTCCTGTTCCCATCAAGACAGGATTGGCCGCATATCTGGCCTGCTTGCTCCCAGGTTTGTTCGAGGAAATTTTGGGGGGTGGGGAGGAATAAATGAATTGGGAAGGACTATTTGCCTGATTGGATAAGGTTGGGTTAGCTAAGACAGATCCGATTATAGATGCACATGGATCTGGCCGACAAACAAAATGACTCAATGAGTCATTGAAGGTTGACAAAGCGTGTAATTTGAATGCCTTCAATGATCTATGTGATGGTATTTAATGTTTGTGGCTAATATCTTGGTCAAGAATTGATTGAAATGATTAGAAAAGATATATAATTAATGGTTAAAGTAGTAAATAAATAAATTTAAATAAATATGAGAGATGACATGTTTAGGATTTATCACGGTCTCCTTCCTCGGCTTTCTCAAAATGTGGTAGACTAGGTCACCACTCCAACTCATGTGGAGAGCAATGCTCCTATGACTTAACTTATAAGTCTTCTACTCTAAGCTAGAGGTGGCAATCATGTCAAATCAGGTTGTACATTGGGTCAGCTATGGATTGGGTTAGAAAAATTCGAACTTGAATTTGACTTGTTTAATAAAAAAAATTAGGATTTGAAATCTCAACCTGTTATCTTTAATAAGTAAACTAATCCGACTTATTTAAAAAATTTAAAATAGGTTATACCGAATCAGATCCAACAACAAAAACTATTTGGCTGTTAAGTATTTGTTTAACCCATTATTAAAATGGTTAACTTAACAAAATCACTATTAAAACCTGGTTGGCCATCTTATCAGAGTCTTTGGCACATAAAGATTAGTTTTTGGGAAGCAGAGAGGGCGAGTAAACAAGAATGAAAATAATCGCAAAGAAGAGGAGGAATCAAGATATTGATTATAGCCGATAGGGAGAGTGTTTGCCGTGGTGTCTCTCTTGTACCATCTACGGAGATGGGCGTGTTAAAAAACTTATTGGCACAGCTCAGATAGAAAGGGGTCGCACCGATGTTAGAGCAATTGAAAAAATTGTAATCAAAAGGAGGATATGAGTGTAGCATGTATTCAGGTGTCATGACCTTCACTAACTTTTGCTACCATGACACCATCATCCGAAGGAGACAGATAGGGATAGAGGTGTAACATAGGCTATAGTAGTAGAGAACTAAGTTAGCTCTACTCCTAAGAAAGCTATGGTAAAATAAAATAAGATAAAGATGCATTGATTTGGATTATCAATGGAATCTTTGCAGAATACAATTCCACTTATTTATACTCAAAGATAATAATGCCCGCTTTGATGGTTTCCACCATGCTTGGTCTCCACTCCAGGAAATTTTGATAACTGATACTAGTTATTCTCCCACTATGTATATTTATTGACATAGTTACTCTACATCAACTATCAGACTGATAATCATATTTTATTGGTCTTGGTTTATCCAACATGCTTGCATTAGTAGTCTCCTTTTATCGGCCTGTACTACAGTCTTAAACACTTAAAAATATCTTGGAGGTCAATTCATTCATCTTGTCTATTCCTTCTATTGGCCAATACACACCTTGTGTCTCAAAGCTCTAAGGATCCTATTTGGCTCCTCTTCAAAATTGCCACATGTGCAGTAGTCCTTGGATGTTAAGATGTGGTGTAAACTGGGAGGGATGAGGTAGTTGTAGCTGTGATATGGGAGAGGGTAGTAGTGCTCGTAGTGCTTCATTAGACTCAAATTGAGCTTCATCTTGTCTAGTAGATGAGATTCCGATCCATGCAAGGCATCAACTTAAAGAATTTCATGTCACATAACTAATTTATTTTATCTACCCAAACCCACTAAAAATGGCATCAAATTTTGATTTTATCACCAAAAGAGGTAGAATTACAGAAAGGACAAGATTTTGAGATAAGCAAGGAGGAGAGTATGAGAAAGGACTTGAAGATGAGGTCGGTGGCATCTTTGGAGAGCAATACATGACGCTCGTTCTTGTCAGAGGTGGCAGCGATGAAGCTTCAAAAAATGTGGGGAGCCATCGGCAAGGTGGTGTTTGCAACGGCGGAAGTTAGGGCTGAAAGAGGTGCAGTAGTATAGGCAGATGAGGCTGAGGGACATTTTGAGAGCAATGCGAAGAGAGGAGAACATGAGAATATCCTCTCCATTATGGAATCTCCATAGAACATTGGTCTCATCCTCTCGAGTCTAACTTTAAAAAACCACCAAAAGCCCTAAATTTGGAGGAATTTAGCAAACACTAACCCTAGGGGATTGGGGGGGGGGGGGGGCAGACGAGGGGAAAGATGGTGCCAATATCCCAACAGCAAGAAAACCCTAGTGAAAGAAAAAAAAAAAAAGAAAATGCCATATGTTGGAGGTCTCAAGGTTAAGATCATCGAAGAGGAGGTAGAGGTGGAGAGGCTTGGAGGGCGAGAAAAAGGTGAGGCTGTGGCAGAGGTGGGAGAACGAAAGGGGGAGGAGAGCACTGGGCATCATTGGAGAATACTAACCTTAATCTCTTGAAAGGAGCAAGAACTATCTAGAAGCCAAATAAATGGTTAGTGGTGTACGGGCAGTTGGCCACATCGGTTTGGATTAGATATGACGAGTTTGAACCCCACCTGACTTTAATTATAATAATAAACATATTAAATGTGTTAAACAGGTCATGTTTCTAGAACCCAAATTCAACTTGTCTAGTAAATAGGTCAAAATGAATCGACCTATTTAGGACTTGAACCTATTTAGCTCAAACCCAAACCTGTTTATTGTAGATCAGATACGGGTCGGGTTGATAGGTCGGTCATTTCTTGTCAACCCTACTCTAAGTTGGCCACTTTGTTGTCTCTCAATTTTCTGTATCAAGATGGCCAATGTTTCCTATAATCATCGGTTTTGCATCAGATATGCCTCACTTTGGATTTCCGCCTTCTCAATCCATTATGATCCTATCATCACAATTGAATTAAAACCATTGATCTCACCCGTTGTATCAAGTATCCATTTGGTATAGATGTCAAGTTTCTATACCATTTTTCTGTTCAAAAGATTGTCATAGCCTTTTTCAACTAAGGCTCTTTTGGTATCAATTTCGTTAACTTGATAAAAATTAGTGGGCTAAACTTTTCTTTCATTCGAAAAATGCATGCACCTGGAATTCAAAGCAACCTTGTTAATTTCCTAAAGCAATATGGTTTAACTTGAACTAAAGCCTATTCCAGGCCATATGCTAATAATTTGTTCATTAATGTAGGATGGTGCCACTGAGAACCAGCCTGTCCCAAGTACCGAGTGGGAGAGATGCTAGAGTGCTCGACGACGAGCTATTTCAGTCATGCAAGGCCACGATTTAGAATGGAGAGTGAGGATGATAGTGTTATTTTGATGATTAACAAGTTATTATTTAAAGCATGCTATAAGTTAAATTGATACTTCATTTATAAGGTTATTACTCTCAGTACATATGCTTAAATTGAAAACATATATATGGTCTTGTTCATTTGAATGGATCTAACCTTGAGAATGCAGCAAAGTGTGAATTGAGTCGACCCATAGGTTGATTGGGACGACCCCGGCACCTAAAGGAATCATCTGGCACACTCCTGCAAAAAAACAGCACAAATGAACAGTGAGTTGGGTCGACCCAAGGTAAGCATGAGTCGACCCAACCTCCAAAGAACCTCAAAATGCCAAGGAAAAATGCTCTCTGGAGTTACTGAGAGGGTCGACCCACACAGTGGTTGAGTCGACCCAAGCTTGAGTCGACCCAAACCCTGAGAGGGTCGACCCAAAGGCAAGACAGAAAGACAGACAGAAATCGGTTCTCTGGAATTACTGAGAGGGTCGACCCAAGAAGAAGTTGAGTCGACCCAAGTAAACTTTGAGTCGACCCAAACTCTGAGAGGGTCGACCCAAATTGAAGACAGAAAGACAGACAAAAATTGATCTTCTGGGAATACTGAGAGGGTCGACCCAAGAAGAAGTTGAGTCGACCCAAGCAGACTTTGAGTCGACCCAAAGAATGGTTGGGTCGACCCAAGTGAAGGAAGTTTGAAATTCATGTTTCTGTGTTCTCTGAGAGGGTCGACCCAAGGAATGTTTGAGTCGACCCAAGGTCAAGTTGGGTCGACCCAAGGACAGGATGAGCCGACCCAACCACGGGCTGAACAGTAACGGCTAGTTCTGCAGATGTACTTTTTGTCCTTTCCAAGGCTTGTAACGGCTAGTTTTTCAAATCTGACGGATGGGGCTTGACCAAAGAAGGTGGGAGGCTATTTAAAGGGCACTATTCATCAGAGAGAAATATCTTTTGAGAGGTTTATCAAAGAATACACAAGAATACTAAAGAGCCCTAATCTCCTTCATCAAGAAGCTTCATCCAAGAATCAAAGGAAAGGATTGAGCACATTCAAAGAGGCATCAAGAGCTCCTTCCCCCATTGAAGAGTGAAGCTTCCTTGACAAAGAAGAGCAAAGCAACTTCAAAGCGATAACTTCCTTCTAAACTCTTCTTTGTTGTTCATATTGTCTTATATGCTCATTTAGGAGTTAAATCTTTTATTTTCATTTGCTTAAACACTTTGTAAAGGTTCGTTGGTTAGCCCGCAAAACCAACAAAGGTTTTTGGTGAACCCGTAAAACCAAAGTTGTATAGGTTCGTTGGTGAACCCGCAAAACCAACAAGGTTCTTGGTGAGCCCGCAAAACCAAGTGTATAGGTTCGTTGGTGAGCCCGTAAAACCAACTAGGTTTTTGGATTGTGAGCCCGGAAAACAATCCAACTGTAATCCGTGTGATTATAGTGAAATCCCAAGGGTACGCTTGGGGAGTGGACGTAGGTGCTAAGGAGAGCACCGAACCACTATATATTGTGGTGTTTGTATTGTGCTTGTGTCTCTATTTTCACTTGCTTTACCTTCTATTATTGCATTAGCTTAACTCACTCAAATAGCTTAAGAAAGCATCCACCACACTTAATTAAGAAAGTTTTTAAAAGCACCAAAAGTTTAAAAGAAACCAATTCACCCCCCCTCTTGGATTGTCACCTTGGGCAACAAGTGGTATCAGAGCAAGGTGCTCTAATAGTGCTCATTGATCTAACCATCAAGAGTTAAAGATCATGGCAACCCAAGTGGGAGGTGCAATGAGTGAGGGGCAATCCACAAATAGACCACCTCTATTTAATGGCACAAACTATGCATATTGGAAAGCTAGAATGAGGATATTCATTCAAGCTTCAGATTATGAGGTATGGCAAATAATCACTAGAGGACCTCACACACCCACACTCAATGTAGAAGGCACTATCATTCCTAAACCAGAAATGGATTGGAATGAAAATGATAGAAGACTTGCACAATTAAATGCAAAAGCAATAAACATACTTTATTGCTCTTTAGATGTAAACGAATTCAATAGAATATCCACTTGCTCCACTGCCAAAGAAATTTGGGATAGACTTGAGGTCACACATGAAGGGACCAACCAAGTCAAGGAATCAAAGATAAACATATTAGTACATAAATATGAATTGTTTAAAATGGATTCTACCGAGTCCATAACTGATATGTTTACTCGTTTTACTGATATTATAAATGGGCTTAAAAGTTTAGGAAAATCTTATTCTAACTCTGATTTGGTGCGAAAAATTCTCAGGTCTCTACCAAGGAATTGGGAGGCCAAGGTAACCGCCATACAAGAAGCAAAGGACCTCAACGCACTGCAGCTAGAGGAGCTTCTAGGGTCACTCATGACCCATGAGTTGACCATGAGGCAAAACTCAGAAGATGAGGTCAAGAGAAGAAAGCCCATAGCACTAAAGACTACCACCCCTAGACAACAATCTGAATCAGAAGATTCAGATGATGATGAAGATATTGATGAGGAAGGGATGGCAGTGCTTGGGAGGAAATTCAGAAAATTCATGAGAGGTAAAAATAGATTCCATAGAAAGAAGCCCTTCTCTAAAGGAAATTCAAGCAAAGAGAGGGGTAAGGATAAAGAAAAGGGTAAGGATAAAGAAAAAGAGAAAGAAACCCCTATTTGCTATGAGTGTAATAAACCCGGGCATTACAAGATAGATTGCCCAGATATGAAGTGGATAGCAAGAAAATTGAAAAAGAAAAATTTTATGGCTGATTGGAGTGAGAGTGAGGAATCAAGTTCAGAGGATGAAGATCATCAAGACACGGCCCAAATATGTCATATGGCCAATGACGATGAGGTAGATTCTGAACTTGACTGTGATTTTACTGTTGATGAATTACATGATGCTTTCTTAGAACTCATGGAAGAACATAAGAAAGTAATTAATAGAAATAGAGCTCTAAAAGAAGAAAATCAATCTCTTATTAAAGATAAAATAAAATTGTCTAATAACTATGAAACGTTAAGTAGGAAATTTGAAAATGAAACCAAAAATCTAATTGCTGAAAATATTAAGTTAAAAGAAGATGCTGAAAAGTATAAATCCTTGGTAGATAAATTTACTCTTAGCTCTACTAAATTGAATTTGATACTTGATAGTCAAAGAGCTGTATATAATAAGGCTGGTTTAGGTTATAGAACAAATACAAAACAAAAACTCTTAAAGAATATTTTTGTGAAAGCTAAAAATGAAAATGTTACTTGTTATTGTTGCAATAAGATAGGACATAGAGCATATGAGTGTAACTTTAGAAAATCTAGTCAAAGCAAATCAAGTAATAAACAAAAGGTTAAGAAAGTTTGGGTTCCAAAAGGAACATGGAGTACTAACCCTAAAGGACCCAACTTAGTTTGGGTACCTAAAGTTTCATCTTGATCTTGATTGCAGGTGTGTCTTACAGCTGATAAAATGGAAAAACGATGGTATCTTGATAGTGGCTGTTCAAGACACATGACCGGTGACGAAGATCAGTTTGTCACTTTGGAACCAAAGAAAGGTGGAGTAGTTACCTATGGAGACAATGGTAAAGGTCATATCATTGGAAAGGGTAAAATTTTCATTGCTCCATCTATTTTTATAGAAAATATTTTATTGGTTAAAGGTTTGAAACATAATCTTCTTAGTATAAGTCAATTTTGTGATAAAGGATTTAAAGTTACATTTGAAGCATCTGTATGCATTATCACAAATCCTAAGGATAATAGCATTGTACTTGTAGGACAAAGGCAAAGAAACATTTATTTAGTAGATCTTCATGAATTAGGTAAGAAAAATGGTTTATGTTTAATGACTAATGAAGAAAAGAAGAATGAAACTAGTTGGCTTTGGCATAGAAGACTAGGACATGCTAGTATGGAATTAATATCAAAACTAGTTAAGAAGGAATTAATAAAGGATGTGCCAAAATTGATTTTTGAAAAAGACAAAATATGTGGACCATGTTCATTAGGAAAACAAACTAGATCATCCTTTAAATCGAAGAATGTAGTATCAACAACTAGACCATTTGAACTCATACATATGGATTTATTCGGACCTACTAGAACTACAAGTCTAGGAGGAAAGAAATATGGACTAGTTAGTGTTGATGATTTTTCAAGGTATACATGGGTTTCATTTTTGGCACATAAAAATGAAGCATTTTCAGAATTCTTGAAATTATATAATAAAATAATAAATGAAAAGAAATTCACATTGGTAGCAATTCGAAGTGATCATGGCACGGAATTTGAAAATCAACACTTCGAGGAATTCTGCACTAATAACGGAATATCACATCAATTTTCAGCACCTAGAACGCCTCAACAAAATGGGGTTGTTGAAAGAAAAAATAGGACATTGGCAGAAATGGCACGCACAATGTTGTGTGAGTCAAATCTTCCAAAGTACTTTTGGGCTGAAGCTATAAACACCTCTTGCCATATTTTAAATCGAGTTTTAATACGACCTATAACTAAGAAAACACCTTATGAACTTTGGAAGAATAAGAAACCACCTGCAAAATATTTTAAAGTGTTTGGTTGTAGATGTTTTATCTTAAATAATGGCAAGGAGGACTTAAGTAAATTTGATGCCAAGTCAGATGAAGGTATCTTCTTAGGATACTCCACATCTAGCAAGGCATACAGAGTATTCAACAAAAGAACCTTAGTAGTGGAAGAGTCGGTAAATATCATATTTGATGAGTCTGATAGTGAGTCTGCTAGGAAAGAAAACTCTATTGATGATGATACAGGAATTATCGACTTTGAGAAGTTAAAAATTGATGACGCACCAAATCAAGATAAAGGAGAGGATTGCGTGCCACCACAACCCCAAGACGTGCCAAAAGAATGGAGGTATGTACATGGACATCCCCAAGACTTAATTATTGGTGATCCATCTCAAGGGGTAAGAACTCGATCCTCTCTTAGAAATTTAAATGATTATCTTGCTTTTGTTTCACAATTAGAACCTAAAACATATGAAGAAGCTGAAAAAGACACTAACTGGATAAATGCCATGCAAGAGGAATTAAATCAATTTAAAAGAAGTAATGTATGGACATTAACTGAAAGACCAAAGCATAATTCAGTAATTGGAACAAAATGGGTATTTAGAAATAAATTAGATGAAAATGGAGTAGTTACAAGAAATAAGGCTAGACTCGTAGCTAAGGGATATAATCAGGAAGAAGGAATAGATTATGATGAGACATTTGCTCCTGTAGCTAGATTAGAAGCTATTAGATTACTTCTAGCATTTGCTTGTTTTATGGACTTTAAGTTATATCAAATGGATGTGAAGAGTGCATTCTTAAATGGCATTATTGAGGAGGAAGTATATGTAGAACAACCTCCAGGATTTGAAAATCATGAATTGCCAAATCATGTGTTTAAATTACATAAGGCATTATATGGTTTAAAGCAAGCACCTAGGGCTTGGTATGATAGGCTAAGTAAATTTCTGATTGATAATGATTTCTGTAGAGGAAATGTAGATAAAACTCTATTTCTCAAGAAAAAGGACAAAAATCTATTAGTGGTACAAATATATGTAGATGACATAATCTTTGGTGCCACTAACGATACTCTATGCAAAGAATTTGCTAACTTAATGCATGGAGAATTTGAGATGAGTTTGATGGGAGAACTAAGTTTCTTTTTAGGATTACAAATCAAACAAACCAAAGAAGGGATTTTCATTCATCAAACTAAGTATACAAGGGAAATATTGAAGAAGTTTGGTAATGAAAATCATAAGGAAATTGGCACTCCAATGAATCCCACTAGTAAGCTAGACAAAGATGAAAAAGGGAAAAGTGTGGATATTAAGCTCTATAGAGGACTAATTGGATCCTTGCTCTACCTTACGGCTAGTAGACCCGACATTGTTTTTAGTGTAGGGATATGTGCTAGATATCAATCGGATCCTAAGGAGTCACATTTAAGTGCAGTTAAGAGGATCCTTAGATATTTAAGAGGAACCACCACCATTGAATTATGGTACTCGAGAGACTCATGTCTAGATTTGCTTGCATACTCAGATGCAGATTTTGCCGGATGCAAATTAGATAGAAAGAGCACAAGTGGCACATGCCAATTCTTAGGAAACAATTTAGTATCATGGTTTAGTAAAAAGCAGAATTCAGTAGCACTATCCACAGCCGAAGCTGAATACATAGCTGCTGGTAGTTGCTGTGCTCAAGTATTATGGCTCAAGCAACAACTAGAGGATTATGGAGTTAAACTAGATAATATTCCTATCAAGTGTGATAATACGAGTGCTATCAATCTCACTAAAAACCCAGTTCAGCACTCTAAGGCCAAACACATAGAAATAAGGTACCATTTCATTAGGGATCATGTGCAAAATGGAAATGTATGCATTGAGCATATATGCACGGAAAAACAATTGGCCGATATATTCACAAAACCACTGAGTGAAGATAGATTCTGTATGCTCAGAAGGGAATTAGGTATATGTGATCCTTTTATTGAATGAATATGGAAGGAAGTTAGTAGTCTCATGATACATTCCTCTAACTTCAAAAATCCCATGAAACATGAGTCAAACTTGTTATCTATAGATTCCTTACTCATGTATCATTGTTCCATAAAGAGCTTATAAGAATTGGAAGCAAGAAAAACTTTTTAGAAGCAAAAAGGAAGAGAAAACAAATTTCTGCACTTGGGTCGACCCAACCCAGAACATGGGTCGACCCAACGTTGAGTCGACCCAAGAAAATTCTTGAGTCGACCCAACATCGGGACCCCACTGTTAAAAGGGGGCCCGAGAGCACATCTAGGGCACTGTTTGCCCTTTGTCTTCTTCCAAAAAGCTTGGTCCCCACTCTCCAATCTCCACCAAACTCCTCCAAACAGTAGATTTCTTTAAGATCTTGGAGAAATGGGTCCCAAACGAGCCGTAGCCAAAAGATCCGGAAGAGTGAGCCGAGTTCAACAAGAGGAAAGGCGCCCTACCGAGCCTTCTCCCGTGTCTCCACCACGTGAGGCACGTGCGGAGGTCCCTCCTCCTCCTTCCCCCTCAGTGCTTCTTGCAAGATTTGCGGGGAGGCCGGTTACTACCGGAAGAAGGATCCATTCGGAGTTTTTCAACCAAGAAGGATTTCGAATTTGGGAATGGATCCAAAGACAAGGATGGGAGTATCTTTGCTCCCTTGATGTGGTGATATACCCCGGATTAGTCCAAGAGTTCTACGCCTTCCTCAAAACTGGTATGGGAGGGCTTGTTTCAGATGTTAGAGGTGTTCGGATCCGGGTATCCGAGGAGAGCTTGAGTGAGCTACTACACCTACCTTGCACAGGAGCTACTCCGGAAAGATCAGATAACAAGATGAGAGCTCTTCAGCTGATCATGGAAAATGAGAACTTCGATTTCTCTCAGAAGGTAATAGCTAGTTCTCTTTCCGCCGAGATGAGGTTGTTGCTAAATATGATAAATAGAATTCTATTTCCGAAGACCGGTAGATTTGATCTCATCTCAGAGCGAGATCTTGCAGTTATGGAGTGCATGATTAGAGGGATTCCCCTAAATCTTCCGGCCATGATATTGAAGCAAATGAGAAAGGTGATAAGCAGCAACAGGGTATCATTGCCTTATGGCATGATACTTACACTGATCTTCCGTTAGCATGGATTACCTCTCGAGGAGGAAGCATTCAAGAATCTGCACCCCACAGACACGTACACTGCACGGTCACTCATACGCATGGGTTATGAGAAAGTGAACGGGCAGTGGATACATACTGGTGCAGGCATTCAGGGTGAGGCACCAGAGGGAGAGGCACCAGAGGGTGAGGATGAGGAGCCTATGGATCATCCTACTGCACCCTCAGAGGCTGGACCATCGTCATCTGCTCCTCCGACAGATACGGATGACTTCTGGAGCAGGATGACAGAGCTCATGACAGCTCAGGCGAGGACTATTACTGACGGGCTCACGAGCCGATTGGACGCCCGCTTGGATGTCATGTCTGCTGATATCAGTGATCTGAGGCAGCAGATTGGAGCACTCAGGAGAGAGAGAGAGACACATGGACCTTCTGTGCCACAGGCTGCTGAGTCAGAGATATCGGCACAGAGTCATCCAGCTCGACGTGCTCCACGCCAGACCCAGTCTCACCAGGCTCGACCTCCCCTCGCTACTTATGCTAGGCGGATGAGGACTAGATCCCAGCCATTAGATTCTCCCTAGGCTGATCTTAGCATCTATATTTAGAGCCTAGGCTAGAAATCTAGTTCTCAAATGTATCTTGCCTTTTCTTATATGTATCTTGCTTTTTTCCTTATGTATCTTGCTTTTCCGTCATATCTTTAATTCTTGATTGAGGAACATTGTACTTATTTTGGGAATTAATGTATGAAAAATGTTCCTATTTTGATCAATGAAGTCTAAAGCTTTTTCGTTATTGCATCTTTTCCCATATCTATGTTTTTGATGATGACAAAAAGGGGGAGAAGAGAAGAGGAAAGAGTATATAAAAGAAGTTATGAAGGAAAGGGTAGTATATAAAGGGAGAAGAGGAAACAGTATATAAAGGAGTATATAAAGGAGAAGAGAAGGAAATAGTATATAAAGGAGTATATAAAGGAGAAGAGAAGGAAGAGTATAAAGGGGGAGACGAAAAGATAAAGTATTCACTCTAAGAAAAGAAAGAGTATTTCATTTATGAGAAAGAGTGAGTAAAGAAGTTATGAAAAGAAAAGAGAAATAAATGGGCTAAACAAATTGAAAATCATATAAGAAAGATTATATATCTAAGGGGGAGCAAGTTGTAACAATGAAATTGACTAAATCAAAAATTTCCATCAAAATTCAGAATTTGGCACATATAAATTCAGAATTTGGCACGCACCTCTCGCACCCCGATACATAAGCTGAAACTCACATTTTATCTCAAATTTTTGAAGTTTCATTGCTAATGAATTATAAATGAAAGGGGGAGCAATTCAAAAAGTCAAATTGGCAACATTTGAATGATATAGGGGGAGATTTCACTTATATATATGAAAAGCTGAAATTCTGAAATTCAATCCCTTTCATAAACTGGTTCTAAAGACAAGTATCAATAGGCTTATACTCTTTATTTTGTAATCATCAAAAAGGGGGAGATTGAGGATGATAGTGTTATTTTGATGATTAACAAGTTATTATTTAAAGCATGCTATAAGTTAAATTGATACTTCATTTATAAGGTTATTACTCTCAGTACATATGCTTAAATTGAAAACATATATATGGTCTTGTTCATTTGAATGGATCTAACCTTGAGAATGCAGCAAAGTGTGAATTGAGTCGACCCATAGGTTGATTGGGACGACCCCGGCACTTAAAGGAATCATCTGGCACACTCCTGCAAAAAAACAGCACAAATGAACAGTGAGTTGGGTCGACCCAAGGTAAGCATGAGTCGACCCAACCTCCAAAGAACCTCAAAATGCCAAGGAAAAATGCTCTCTGGAGTTACTGAGAGGGTCGACCCACACAGTGGTTGAGTCGACCCAAGCTTGAGTCGACCCAAACCCTGAGAGGGTCGACCCAAAGGCAAGACAGAAAGACAGACAGAAATCGGTTCTCTGGAATTACTGAGAGGGTCGACCCAAGAAGAAGTTGAGTCGACCCAAGTAAACTTTGAGTCGACCCAAACTCTGAGAGGGTCGACCCAAATTGAAGACAGAAAGACAGACAAAAATTGATCTTCTGGGAATACTGAGAGGGTCGACCCAAGAAGAAGTTGAGTCGACCCAAGCAGACTTTGAGTCGACCCAAAGAATGGTTGGGTCGACCCAAGTGAAGGAAGTTTGAAATTCATGTTTCTGTGTTCTCTGAGAGGGTCGACCCAAGGAATGTTTGAGTCGACCCAAGGTCAAGTTGGGTCGACCCAAGGACAGGATGAGCCGACCCAACCACGGGCTGAACAGTAACGGCTAGTTCTGCAGATGTACTTTTTGTCCTTTCCAAGGCTTGTAACGGCTAGTTTTTCAAATCTGACGGATGGGGCTTGACCAAAGAAGGTGGGAGGCTATTTAAAGGGCACTATTCATCAGAGAGAAATATCTTTTGAGAGGTTTATCAAAGAATACACAAGAATACTAAAGAGCCCTAATCTCCTTCATCAAGAAGCTTCATCCAAGAATCAAAGGAAAGGATTGAGCACATTCAAAGAGGCATCAAGAGCTCCTTCCCCCATTGAAGAGTGAAGCTTCCTTGACAAAGAAGAGCAAAGCAACTTCAAAGCGATAACTTCCTTCTAAACTCTTCTTTGTTGTTCATATTGTCTTATATGCTCATTTAGGAGTTAAATCTTTTATTTTCATTTGCTTAAACACTTTGTAAAGGTTCGTTGGTTAGCCCGCAAAACCAACAAAGGTTTTTGGTGAACCCGTAAAACCAAAGTTGTATAGGTTCGTTGGTGAACCCGCAAAACCAACAAGGTTCTTGGTGAGCCCGCAAAACCAAGTGTATAGGTTCGTTGGTGAGCCCGTAAAACCAACTAGGTTTTTGGATTGTGAGCCCGGAAAACAATCCAACTGTAATCCGTGTGATTATAGTGAAATCCCAAGGGTACGCTTGGGGAGTGGACGTAGGTGCTAAGGAGAGCACCGAACCACTATATATTGTGGTGTTTGTATTGTGCTTGTGTCTCTATTTTCACTTGCTTTACCTTCTATTATTGCATTAGCTTAACTCACTCAAATAGCTTAAGAAAGCATCCACCACACTTAATTAAGAAAGTTTTTAAAAGCACCAAAAGTTTAAAAGAAACCAATTCACCCCCCCCTCTTGGATTGTCACCTTGGGCAACAGAGAGCTACCGTTGGAGGTCTGACCTGCAGTCAAGCTCCGACTTGAAACAACAATGGCAAAAAAGTCCTCTTGTCGGAGTGTGTCGGGCAAGAAACCTTCCGATGCCTAAGTTAGAATGATGCTTAGAGAATAGATGAGATCCTCAATGATCTGTCAGGGTATGTGAGCACTTACCTGGAAGATCCTTCGGGGAGTGGATTGTATAGGAGGAGGAAAGAGCTTGTCGCCTTAGAATCTAGGCACGTGGGTTGGCTAGGATTGGCTGACATCTACCTATCTCGAGAATCAAGTATGAGCATTTCGCATGTGGATTGCATCCTGCCTGTTTGTATAGCACAACCGCTCGAGATTTCAACTGAGTGCCAGTAGTTGTAGGAAATTTTTGAAATTTGAAGTTAGTCGTACGCTTCTAGGCTTGCCACATGGTGGGCTTTAATTAATGATTTAGAGGCTTCGTGGCAAGCTTTGGTTTGCTGGCTCTTTGTATGAGCTATGGTCGATTCCGAGAAAGTAGTTATAGCTTGGCATGTGGGATTAGAACTCGGAAAAAAAAGTTAGATAAGCATAGTATCTATTAAAATACCGAATATAGCAATACCACCAATTGTACCAACTTACATATATCTTCCCTTATCAATTGGTATTAGTGGAAGAGATTGAAATGCCCATGCCCAGATCCATTACTTTCTTCATTATTTGTAATAGTTCTTTGCTTAGGTCGGTGGAAATTTTTCTATTGCATATATATCTATTTTCAAACTTTTTCGGGATAAATAAGATGGCTGGACCATGTTATGGAAACACCAACTACTGAAAAATAAAGAATTTTTAGGATGCCCATTTGAAACTCTAGCCGATAGCAACCTGTCCTACTTTTCAAGCATACTGCAGATGCCAAAACTAATTGGAAAATAATGGAAATAGAGGCAACGAAGACGAATCTGACACGTGTGCCGGTGGGGGTGTGGTGGGGCGGGGTGTGCATCAGTGCATGCGGCCCCTCCTTACTTGGCTTTAGCCCTATAATAAAATGAGTGGGGTACAATGAACTCTTGGTAACAAACTTTAAGATATTGTTGCCTAAATGACCAAACATGTCTTTTTATCTCTTTAGACGTATTTTACAACCTATTAGAAGGTCAAGCTAGCTTGTTAGCCGAATTATTTAACAATTCAAATAAAGATGGATCCATTGATCTGGCTCTTTCATTTTCTTGCAAATTCCCTGATGTAAATTTGCATACACTTCAGCGAGTCTTTGCTTTCCTACTCTTTTCCTTACTGGTCCATCATCACTCTTCCATAATCATATCCAAGAGCTACTTATCTGTAGATCCAACCAAAGAAGCTACCTCTCCTCCTCTCCAGCCATGGACTATTTAGCTCCTTGGTTAATTTAGAAGAAAAATAATAATAAAGATCAGGAAAGCAACTGTAGGTGAAGAGATCTAGATAAGTAATCTAAATTTCATCAATATTGACAACCTTGACAACAGGGTATGGGCAGAGAAGAGATTTGAAGTGATCAGCCTGGTTCTGAAGGAGAAAATGAAGGGAAGGGGGAAGAGCTGTGGATGATGTGATCATGGATGAGGTAAAGAGAGGAGCAGGAGCAGGAAAGATGGGAGTAAGATGGGAAACATTGATGGTTCAAATGGAAGGAGCTTGGTTGGCTCAGCAGTGGATGGGTGGGCTTGGCTTTAGTTGGCTTGCTTTTACTTGTTGGGCTGTTGGAGTAACCCACCTACTTCCTTTCTTTTTCTTTTTTTTATTTTCTCTCTTTTCTCTTATGTTTACCTTTTTGTACCATTTCATCTCCAATGAATTGTGTGGTAGTATCTTCCACCTTTCTGTTGAAAAAAAATCAACTCATCATCGTTATAGGACTTTGCAATTCCATACTTATATTTTTTTAATATTTGTAAACTATTTACTAGACCGAACCTCTGATCCGAAATTGTTTAGGTTAAATTTCATGCTTAATGGTTTGCCTCACAAAAAAATTGGAACGTTGGAAAATACAAAATAGAGTTAGAACAAGAACCAATCCACACATATAAATGGGTAAATGGGTGGCACTAGAACAACATATACTTTCAATAGCGAGTGCTGCGAGTCTTAGCAGTGATCTTAAAAGATAATGCTAAAAACAATTTCAACAGCTTCTAAACAATCACTGCTGCTTATAACCATTTGTAACTTTTAGCAGCGGTCGCAATGATACTTGCAGCTTAAAAACTTTTTAGGACTTTGGTAGCCATCAAAGAAAAGACTGAAAAAATCTTTGAGACAAAAATTTTCTAGCTGCCACCAAAAGAATACAATAACCTCTTTAGACTAACATAAAAGATCTACCCTGTTTAAGAACAAATTATTCCGAAGAGCAAGTGAGGATATATTATCATGAAATGGAAGTGATATTAAACATCCTTTATATTGCATAAAATGACAAAAGTTCTGCATGTTGTACATATTAGGGACTATGTTCAATCTATATTATGATGGAGGCTTGGAGATCCATTCATCCTCCCAAGTCATTTTGGTTTGCCCACTCTAGAATATGAACTATGAACCTCATCCAAATAGAAAATGCCTGGCTACACTACAGGAAAAGGTACATTTCCCGACGCTTTTTTCCCGACGCTAGGAAAAAGCGTCGGGATAGTCTTGATCAGCGCCAAATTTTACCGACGCTTTTTAAAAGCGTCGATACATCATTAGAATAGACGACGCTTTTAAGCGTCGCGGTAAGCTGGACCTACGACGACGCTTATAAGCGTCGTCGTAGCCCAAATCCTTTCCAACCCTCTCTGCCTTAAAAAGTCTCGTCTCGTCTCCTCTCCTCTCATTCAAAAGGGTCCCCATCTCCTCTCCTCTCCATCTCGCTTCCCGAGCTCCGATCGGCGTCCCCGAGCTCCGATCGCCTCTCCATCTCGCTTCCCGAGCTCCGATCGGCGTCCCCGAGCTCCGATCGCCTCCCATCTCGCTTCCCGAGCTCCGATCATCGTCCCCGCGCCGACATCAATCCATCGCCTCCCCATCTCGCTTTCCGAGCTCCGATCGGCGTCCCGCGCCGACATTAATCCATCGCCTCCCCATCTCGCTTCCCCGCCACCGTCGACCTCGCACTCCAGTTCCCTTCTTCTTCTCTCGTTTCTTAAAAGTGGTTATCTCTTTAGATTATTGAAGAAAACCAAACAGAAATGAAAACATTGGTTATCAAAGATGGTTTTCTTGGCACTGGTCAAATTCTTTCTTTCATTAAACTTCTTTTTTGGTTGTGAAACAATGGGCATTTGTCCCAAGCATTAATTTTCGTGATATCTATGTGCTATTTTATTTGCACTCGACAGCAATCTGATCTCGTGTTTCTTGTAGTTAATGGTTAACGAGTTATAGTCATACAGGGGGTTGAGCTGATACCTGTACAGCTACTTTGTTAATTTTTATGTGTTTGCGATTTATTTACTGTTAGCTTCTTTTTTCTGTGCAGTTTATTTACACTAAAGTCTGCAGTCATCCCAACCCTGATGTGGATATTACCTGATCAATGTGAAAAATTAAGTTCACAGAGTCTTTGCGACCATAAAGCAGCTTTAGCACTTTATTCCTTCTTACGTTTCATCCTTGTTCAGATTTTCTATGTAAGTGCTCTACGGTATTTATCATTACTTCTAGTCAATAAATTAATTTTTATAGTGTGTAGTCCATTTGAAACACTTCCAGTAGGGGGAAGAGTGAAGGTGGTAGGGTGCTTTAATAGCAAGTACAGTAACAAATTCAACTACCAGGGAAAGTATGGTTTGGGGTCTTCAAATTCTTCTCACTCTGTTCTTGAGTGGAATATTTGCACAATATTTTGCAGTGGAAGTCCTGCAGAACTTGTATGACGATTATCTAGCTTATTGTTTTCTTTGTATTGAGACAGGGGATGTAACTTGTTTAGCCACTGTTCCGGTGGACATGAAAGCAGAAGCCCACTTCATTGCAAAGGAGGATGGGGTCATTGCTGGAATTTCTTTTGCAGAGATGATTTTTAATGAGGTTGATCCATCATTAAAGGTATAACTCCTTGCTATAAATTCTCCAAGATTCAATATAATGCTCGCTAGTTTCATTCAGCAGAATTTTTCTGGATAATTTGATAGGTTGAATGGTCTCAGAAAGATGGAAACTATGTTCACAAAGGCATGCAGTTTGGCAAAGTATATGGTAAAAATTTAGATTATAACATGACTTGGTCTTTTGATTATACTCATGAGAATGCTTGTTTATTTTTCTTTTTTATTTGTTATGTTAAGGATGTGCATGCAGCATTATTGTGGCAGAAAGGGTTGCCCTCAATTTTATGCAAAGAATGAGTGGAATAGCAACACTTACCAAGGTAGCTTTCCATGTATCAACTAATATTCCATGGTCTTTTTTCCAGCCTCAATCAGAATAGCTTTACATTTTGCATGGTTCTTCATGCACATATTCATTGTGTTGTGTTGGGTTTGCTAGGGTTGTAGTGGTAAGATAGCTGAAATTATACTGCCTTTTTTTGTAAAGTCCATCTTGAATTTGTAAAGAAAACATAAACATAAATTTCCAGACCAGGTTTCCATCAATTGAGGTCACGCCTTTCATATCTAATGTGTTCAGATTTATGGCATCATTCTCATTTTTATAATTGTTATGATGTATTTTCTGGATGCAAGGCTAATGCTGGGAAGATTTTGCTGTTTGGTAATTCTCACATGACTGCAATCGAGTGATTAACATTTTATTTCAGGACTGTCTTCATGTATTCTTCTTGGGCACTTGTTCTTATTGGGCAAAAAGACAGCGCAGCTAAGACTGTATTGGGGCTTGATAGGTGAAGTTCCTCTTGGAAGAGTGCCTTGAGAAATTACTACTTACAACCTTGTAAGTTGTAACTGACTCAAAAAGACAGCTACTACCACCACTCCTTCAGATATGGTCCATTTAATTTCCTCACTGCCTATTTATTCCAAGGAATCTTCAACATGATGTTATGTGTTGGAACAACAATACTTCCACTACAGTTCATTTATAGGATATCTATACCTTACCATCGGACGAGCAGAATCAAGTTCCATGCAAGATGCCAATTTCTGATGGATTTGGTAGTCAAATAATATCAGTTCTCCACCAGGGGTTTGATACATGATCTCTTGGGACCTCCCAACTCAGGTGGAAGACGCTGATCATGTCAATATACTCTTGCAAATGCTAATCCATATGGATGTACTTTCTCAAAAGAACATAATAAAACTATAGACATGCTGCCACATCCTTTTTACCACACACATACACACAAAAAAATAAAAATAAAAATAAAAATCCCTTGATTGAATTCTAATATTCCACTGCTTTCATGTCCTCTTATTTTTTTCAGTCATCTGTGCTTACTAATTATTTGGAGCTTGAAGACAAAGAATTTATTTCTCTATGCCAAGTTGTTCTCATCTAAACTAGCAGTATTAATATCTCTTTCTCTCTAAGAAGAAAGGCTAGAAATGTATTGTAGGGCATATACGAGCACTGGTGGTGATGGTATTTTCTTCAAGTGCCATGTGAAAAGTTCTTATTTGTTTGAATGATAAAATGTGGCAGCGTTCTTGCTAATCTTATTAATCACTTACTTTTTGATTTCTAATTTATAGGTTGAAGAGGTACGAAAAGTGACTTAAGCGGCCTAATTAATTTTCATGGACTGCTCATCGTATCAACTTATCGAGCTTTTACATATATTTATAACACTTTCAACTTCCTGAGCGATTAAATTTGACTCTATTATAGCAAAGTCTTGTTGCATTTGACTTCCATCTATAGTGTATCTTGCGTTTTTAATACGTTTGCTTTGACTCTTGATTTGCAGATTACGGCAGCAACAACCACTTTCATTGTTCTTGGTTTGCAGATTATATTTATAACTTTTGTCTTTCTTATTGACTCTATGTGAGCCATGTATAATTGTTTCTCTAAGCTGCTGTTGGGAAATAAAAATGTCTTTCTTATTGTTTCTTATTGCAGCTGTTGTACCCCCAAAAAAAAAAAAAAGCAGCCCAGAACTTTATTTACTGCTAGACAGGTACCTTGTGTTTTGGTTGTAGTTAATTGTGCTCATGTATTAATTCTTTATTGTTGGTCAAACAGGGTGGTACAGTGCAAGTTAGGTATTTATTGTGCTCATGTATTAATTTTAGACTCAGTCAAACTGCTACAGTGCCATTTCTCCCAGCTATCGGGAACAAAACCTTAAAAAGGAACTTCCAGGTTTTTTCAGTGCACCCTTGTTCCGTATGATTGGCAACATATTGTTGGATGCTGATTTGCCAACATTTTCATAACCAGAATATTGGCCCAGTCAAGGAAGCTTGGTGATTTCCGGCATATACACTGCCAAGAGGCCATTGCATATATGATATTGCAGACATCTTCAAGTGAGTGATTCTTTCTTGCATTTACATTTTATTCAATGAATATGCTTCTGATGCTCACTCCCAGCGTGCAGTGAAAATGCTTCTGAAAAAAGCGTATAATTGTTGATAAATTTTGTGCCAGTTTGGTTCATGTTATAGTTTTGAATTAAAGTAGAAGGCTGGTTGAATTTTGACCTTATTTGTCATTCTTAGTATATTTGACATTGCAGATGGAACTTTTTTTTCTTTTTCATGTTTCTCCAAAGTGATTTCAATAAGATGAGTCAGCATCGAGTGAACATATATTAGTTAATAACTTTGAACTAACCAGCAAGAGATAAAGCCCGTAAAGCATGCATGACGCAATGCCCTCATCTTTTCAACGTTATATTCTTACAATGCCGGCGCCAAGGTTGCATCTCCCTGATTCTGTTTTATTTTTTTCCAGCATTTTGCCTGTCCATAGAGGGGATTGTGGTCCGGAGATCCTTGATATTATCTTGAACAAGGTACCCGTCTACTTCAAAATCATGTAACAGATATTTTAGTCTTAATTTATTAGTTTTCGTATCCAACTTTTTTAAAGTTTGGTCCTTCTCAGGATGATCCTGATGGTGATTCAGACATGAACAACTAAGCAGGCTTCTTCTGTGGCTCGCCGCCTGTGCGCACTAACAACCCAGTAGTCCAAGATGCGAAGTTCGCTAAACAAACTCGAGAGTTGGCTTCTCATTTAGGAAACTTGATACATATTGTAGATTGTGTACTTAGGAATTTGACTTGTATGTTTTTAGAATGTTTTTGAAGCACAATGTAATCAAATATGATAATATGAATGTAATCAAAGTTCTTGTTTGTGACTCATATTTTGTTATATATGTGATTCAGTGTATTTGTTTCTATTGTTTTGTAAGAATTTAATGTACACAGAGTATTTAAAAATTACTGTTACAAAATTTTTTTTTTAAAAAAAATTTAATGCCGACGCTTATAAGCGTCGAGATATGCAACAGAAAAAAGCTAATGGCACGCCTTTAACGACGCTTTTAAGCGTCGGCCTAAACCCGTTGTAACCAACCATTCTCCCCGACGCTTATAAGCGTCGGAGTCTGATAGAAGAAACGACGCTTAAAAGCGTCGGGAAAAGCAAGCCTGTAACGACGCTTTTAAGCGTCGGCCTAAACCCGTAGTAACCAACCCTTCTCCCCGGAGTCTGATAGAAGAACGACGCTTAAAAGCGTCGGAAAAAGCAACCCCTCTCGCCGACGCTTATAAGCGTCGGCGTATGATAAAAGGAACGACGCTTAAAAGCGTCGGCATAGACCAACGACGCTTTTTAAACGCGTCGGGTTAAACCCGACCCACGCCCACCTGCCCGACGTCTGAGCCACGCTTTGCGAAGCGTGGGCTTGGAATTCGCCGACGCTTATAAGCGTCGGTATAGACCAAAAAAAGGGTCGGGAGATTTCCTTTCTTTTGTAGTGCTAATATATTTGGGCCAACCTTTAGGCCATCCCCATGCACCCCATTTATGGGTTCCTTAGCTAAATCGATGGATCCCATGTATCCAGCTACAGTATATGTTAGATCTAACCTTCGTGCTAGGTCAAACTCAAATTCTAAACTAAATCCAACTTACTCCAACCTAATTCTCTGATCTAACTAATGCATTAGACCTAGTTACACCCTTTCTAGCCAAACTTTAGTCAATTAGACTTCCAATTGGTCAACTAGGGATCTGCATGCATCAAGTGGGAGGCTGACTCCATGGTATGTACCTTAGAACCAGAGTAAGCATGCATCCTCTTCACAACCCCATCTCCAATACATGGAATCTCTTGCCCTTGCTTGAAGAGGCCTTAGTTTTACATCCTAGAGAGAGCAACCAGATAGAGGATTTCGTTATTGGCCTGGCTTATTCTATTACTTGTAGTATCTTTTGGCTCTTTGATTTGTGTTGGGATCAATTGTACGGTATGATGCTTGCACTTTTTTTTTTTTTTGGGTGTACAAAAGGGAAGAGGGGGGGGTGGGGGGGTGGGGAGAACCTTACTCGCGTAGGTATGATGCTTGCACTTTTTTTTTTTTTTGGGTGTACAAAAGGGAAGAGGGGGGTGGGGAGAACCTTACTCGCGTAGCAACCTCCCCCCCCACTGGAGAATGTTCGATGTGGATAAACTCAGTTTTACTCATGCCCTCTCCAACCTGTGAGAAACTCCACATGTAAGTACGTCACACCAGCACTACCTAAGCAGCCAGCGGATCAGATAGCGATTCCACCAGATAAACTATACTGGGGGCATCCGGTCCTCATATTTAATCAACACCCATGCATTTCGAACTTGTGCCACTCCGATGTAATCAAAGCCCCGTGCTACCACCTCGGTGGTAATGCTTACACATTTGAGATTGCACTGGGTGGCTTGTGCCCCGTTGACGTGAAGTCCAACCACGGACACATGCTCAACCACGCAATGAAGGGCCATATTGCAACACCAGCCCACGAACACAGGCTCAACCATGCAATGAAGGGCTATATTGCAACACCAGGTGAAAACAAGGAAAACAGAGGATTTTTCCTTTGTTTTTTATTTTTTTGCTCCTTTCCTTCCGAGGATGCCAACGAGGGACGGATCTACAAAGCCCTTGCCCATCTTCCTTTCTTGGTAAGTCGGACTGCTGACAATGACGATCCTTTGGTTGGTAGAGGAGGAACGACCGTGGATTGCCTGCCCAAAAAGAAAGGTTGCTCGGTTTCATGCTGAAATTCCAAGGGCGTGCGAGACCCTCCGCATCGTGCATGAATCCGCGGGAGTCCCCCTTTTTCCTTCCTTTTCCGTCATCCGCCTCTGCTAGCGAGTGGATCTTCCTCTGCCAATTCGATCACAATTATCGCCGGCGCGCTTCGTTAGGGCTTAGGCTTAGATCCTTAGGGCTTCATTCATTGCTTTAAGTATTTAATTGTACTAACTTCTTTTTATTATTGTCACATCCATTTTTGTGTTCGGAAATCCAAATTTTAATTATAATTTTAGTAGGTATATGAGCCATGTAATATGATATTCCATAAATTATAGTTTTGTGCTCGAATACAAATTTTCGTTTTAGTAGTATAATCAAATCTACTAAAACGATGAGGCTTAATAAAAAAGTATCCTTCAGCAAAAGACATTTCAAGGGTTGCTATGCAGATCTTGAGCTCTAGATAGATCTTTAAAGATAAAAGAGCACCTACTTCAATACCAAATGTTACTTAAGATAACAACCTAAGAAAGGAGGTGAATTGGTTTTTTCAAAACATTTTACAAACTTAAACGGTGATCAAGTAAAATAGATTTAAACATAAGTATGCACAAGAAAATAAATGATACACAATTGTAGAAGATAAGAATAAACATAAACAAATCAAATACTAAGATTTTATAGTGATTCAGAGCCAAACTCGACTCCTTCATCCACTCTCCAAGGCTTCCTCTTTAGGAATTTTACTATAATCTATAAACAATATTACAATTCAGTTGTTTTGGGGGCTCACAACCAAACCGAGTAGATTTTTTCTGGCAATCAACCAAAACAAATCCCGTGTTCCAATATTTAGGAACTCCTTGCTGATTTCCAAGCTCGGCAAAACTTAGTCGATTTTTCAAGGCAATCAATTGCAACCTAGTTGTTTCACGAGTACAGCCAAACTTTACAAACTGACTGATTTTACATGGTTCAGCTACACCAAAACTCCACATAAGATTTTCTAATCTCATGCACTAAACAAAGATAAAGGATACATACGCAATGACCTTTACAAAAGATGGATTTTTTCGCATTGTAGCTCATGCTTGTTTTGCCTTGAATGTTGGGATCTTGAAGAATAGAAGTCATCTCTTTCTCATTCCCTTTCTTGCTTGCTCTATATATTGTGATGGAACTTGAACATTGGAAGTTGAAGCTCTCTCTCAATATTTGGAACTGTCTTTGAATTGGGTGGATGAGTTAAATGATCACTTCTCAAAGTGATGCCCAAGTTGAAGCTCAAGAAGTGGTGGTTAACTTGTATTCCTTTTCTTTCACCTCATCCACTCACTCTCCTTGATCCCCTCTCTTCTTCTTCTTGTCTTTGTCGGGTGTTCTTATGTATTGATATCTTCAAAACTAGTTGCAAGATGTTTCTATCCATTAGAGAGTCTAAAACAGCCATTAGGAGTGAATATGACCATTTGGTTTGGCAGAAAAACTACCGGTTATTGTTGTCAGGCACAGACAGGTCGACTCGACTTCTTTAGGAGTCAATTGTGATCTTCAGGGGTCGACCCGACTTCTTCAGGGGTCAACTTGTGATTTTTAGGGGTTGACTCGTGATCTACTAGGGTCGACTCATGAAAGGGCTATTTTTTACTGCTTTCAATTTTCTGTCTGTGGTCATTCAGAAGTCGACTCGCGATCTTTAGGCCCATGAATCAAGAAAGAAAAACTTTAAAGAGAAAAAAATAAGAGAGAGAAAGTGGGGGAAGATAGAGAAAGGAGAGAGAGGAAGAGAGAATATAGACTCTCTAGCCAAGGAAGAAGAAAGGAGGGGAAAGGGTGGCTGGTGCTCGAGGTCAGGGATCCACGACCGGCCAACAGGCGGCCGACAGTTAGGGTGACTGGTGGCAGTGCCAAAACCAACAAAAATAGGAGAACCAGAGCTTCTTCATCATTTTTGGCCGTTGGCCACTCATTGACGACCATTGCCTTGCCGAGAAGGGTTGTTGGGTGGCCGGGGGAGTCGATCAAGAGTCTGGCATCAATAGATGGAAATGCCAGAGGCCAAAAAAGGAAAAGAGGTGCCAGTTTTCACAAAAACAGGGAAAAATAGGGCATCTGATTCTTCACAAAAATTTGGTGTTCATCAACCGAAATCAAAGTTTTCAAGGACCACGAAAGACGGAGAGAGAGGCCAACCAAAAGTTGTTGGATTCTTACCTGGCTTCCGGTGACGGTTGGCCACAGTAACGGTGTTGACACGGTCGACAATCGCAGAAGAAATTAAAGAGGAATCCAACAACAACTCTGATTAGGTATTGTTATTAAGCCAACTCCTTTGGGCCAATTACTCTAGGCCGGTCAAAATGACCGGGCCCAGATACTTGGTGTCACACAAACATATACATATATATCAATTTCTTCTTCAAAGGATTCATCATATTCTTGTAAATTCACGAAAATATCAAAAATTAAAGAGACAATCGACTTCAATTTAGAAAAATATTCTTGAAAAACTTAAGTAGAGAACAAGTTATTCATCATAATTTTTAACAATTTCATCCCTTTTTAGTATAATCCTACCATTTTTTTTCAATTTAGGACATATTTCCTTAAGCCAAGTCCTAATTTATACCATATATCCATGAGTATGATTTTTGACTTTTTCTATTTATTTATTTATTTACTTGTCAACATGATATCTCAATTCTTCCAATTCATCCAAGCTTTCAAATCCTATCCCCAATATGTTGCTTGATTTTTGATATTGTAGAGCTTTTTCTTGGTCACCACCTTAGACAACTCCATAGTATGACCTTTTTTTTTCGTAATCTAAATATTTTTCAGGAAAAAAACAAGATTGGTATCTCTCTATACCCACAAGAAGTTTTTATTTTCACAATAACTTAATTGATCCGTGAATACATAACACATCATAAGATAGCCTACCTATATAACTCAAAATATATTCTCGTTTATTAGTTATTACTCTCGATTTTTTTAGACCCGAGCTTAATACATTAACCAAAATTTCTAATTTTGCAAACCTTCAACACTTAGTAAAATCCTTGGGATCAAAACATATATCCTTAAGAAAATATTAAAATCGATACCATAAATCAATTAAATAGTCTTCAAGTACTATGAGATATTTTTTATAGAAAAAATATATTCTATGGTAACCAATCATGTAGTAAATTCTACCTACTCTTAACTAGCTATATTTTATTGTGCACTTAACAAAAATGAATTTAATAAAATCTCTACATGTTTTTCTGCTGAGAAAATCTGGGATAAATTGAAAATAATCTATGAAGAAACTAATAATGTGAAAGAATCAAAAATTAATATGCTAACACAAAATTATGAAATGTTTAAAAATGCAATCTTATAAATCTATTTCTAAAATATTTTCAAGATTTTCAAATATTATTAATGATTTGAAATTATTAAAAAAATCATATACTAATGCTGATCTTGTGAGGAAGATTTTTAGATCTTTGCCTAGGTCTTGGGAAGCAAAGGTGATGGCTATTCAAGAGGTAAAAATCTCTAAATCATCTATCCTTCGAGGGGCTCTTACCCATGAGCTGATGATGATGAATCAAGAAGAAGAGGATAGCAATAAAAGGAAAAAAATGTTTGCATTCAAATCCTCAAATCAGAAAGATGGTACAGAAATTGAGGAGTCTAGTGATGAAGATAAAGACCAATCATTATTCATCAGAAAATTTTAAAGCTTCCTAAAAATGATGAAGAAGAAGAAGCTAGAAGGAAGAAGTAAAGCTTCAACAAAAAAGAAGCTGAACAAAGAGAAGAAGAAAGAGATAAGTGGAAAGAAAGCTTTGGTCAAGGGGGAGCCAAGCAAAAAAAAGAAGAAGAAGGTAACTTGGAGCGACAAAGAAGATTTTAGCTCCAAAAAAGAAGAGCAAATGGTAAACAACTTGTGCTTTATGGTGCAAAAAAAATGAGGTAAAACCAAAATTCCATTTTGATTTTTTGTTAGATGAATTATAAGATGCATTTGAAGATCTTCTTTTTGAATTAAAATAGTTAGAAAAAGAAAAAGAAAGAACTTAGAAAAATAAACTCCAAACCATTTGAAGAAATAGAACTTTTCCCAAAAGAAAAAGATCAATTAACTATTAAAAATAATGATATGAAATAAAAATAGAATACTCAGATACTAAACTTTTAAAATTTACACATAGAAACAAGAAATTAGATATAAAAGTAACTAACTCTAATTACTCATTCATAAAATATAATTATTGTGGAACAAAAGGACACACGGCACATTCATGTTCTCTTAAAAACAACACTACTAATGCAAATAAGAAAATTTGGGTTTCTAAGGGATCAATAATTATTAGTCAACAAGGATCCAAGAAAATTTGGATACCCAAAATCAAAAATTAATCAAACATAAATCAATATTAGGATATTTTGATTTAAACTTGAAACTATCAAGAAAGTTGAAAATGAGATCGTAATTGTGCTTATCTGAAAGAAACATGATTCAACCTGAATTGGAACCAAAATGAATTTTTAAAATGATTAAATTTATAAATAATTTAGTTAGATCTGAATTAGTGGTAGAATGCATTGATTTTGATATACCACTTTGTAATGCCTTACATATTTTAAATCCATGATATTTGTATGTAGTGCCTTGATACATATTACAATGTACGAATATTTGCTAAAATTTATCAATATTAGCTCCTTATTTGATTTTGGTTCTATAAAGTTTCTCATTTTTAAAATAAATATGATCTGATACTTTGAAATATGTATTTTCTATATGCCAAATTCATAGCATATCTCAAATTATCAATCTGAAAGTTTTAATAAAAATAGTTCTCAAATTTTGAAATTTTAAATGTAATGATTAATTAAGGGGGAGAAAGAAAACTCAAGGGGGAGAGATCATATGAAACTTGATAGCATAAATTAAAGGCTTCTACAAAAAAGGAGGAGAAAGAATGCTAAATATATAAAGAAATAAAAACTGATCCTAATTCTCTCCAATAAGCCTAATTTGAAATTTAAATCTGAAATTTATTCTGACACACTTTGAAGCTTACTATTTGGTTGATATGTCATGCACTTGAATCATGAACCAAATTACAACTCTAATATTTGATGATTTTAGCGCCACTAAAATTGATCTTGAATAGCTCTAATTTAATCAAAAAGAGGAAGAAAGAAAGTTAACTATTACTAAGTCTGAAATTCTTGAAACTCTTAAACCCCAAGTTGTTCGATACATTAAAGTTGAATGATTAAAAGCTCTGAATCTGACTTTTCATTTTTAAGCTCTTCAATTCTCTAGAATATTGATTGGAACAAATTTGAAGCTACTATAATTCTCTTGATATTTGATAAATTTTATAATGCAACTTTTTGATGTTGTCAAAAAGGAGAAAAGAGTAGCTTGAGTTTCTGCTAAATTGAATATATATTAGCTTGGGTTAATCTAAATATTTTATGAAGCATTCATGAAGTATGTTCCTAAGGCATATATTTGTTTACTTTATATTATACATAAATGAATTAATTGCGTATAAAATCTAGAAACACAATATGCTTTATTTTGTATATACTCAAAGTTTCGTTATTATCCAAAATGGGTGGATTATTGACCCAATGGATTATTTTTGATGAGAATAAAATATTTGAGTATGATATTAATAATTTTGTATTTTTGAAGTGGTTAATTTGTTTTATAGGAAGCTCAATAAGTTTGAGATATTAGAGAAGCATGAAATTTTTTTTTGAAAAGTTTCGGAAGTTTCTGTAGTAGATGAGTTGACCCCTGAAGATCAGAAGTCAACCTCTAAAGATCACGACTTGACCTCTGAATGGCCACAAACAGAAAACAAAAGCAATAAAAAATAACCCTTTTAGATGTCGACCCTAATAGATCATGAGTCGACTCTTGGTGATCTCGAGACAACTCCTGAAGATCACGAGTCGAGCCATGAAGATCACGAGTGGACCCTTGAAGAAGTCGAGTCAACCCATCTGCGCCTGATAATAGTAACAACTAAATTTTCTACGAAACCATAACAACCATATTCACTCCCTATGGCTATTTTAGTCTTTTTAACAGCTAGAAACATCTTCTAACTAGTTTTTGAAGATATAAATGAATGGAAATACTTAAGAAAGATAAGATTAGGCCATAGACATTTTAGGCCCTGTTCATCTATTGTGGGCCCTATTCATCCATTATGGGCCGAGAAAAAGAGAGAGAAGGAAAACCCTCTTTGTCTCTCTCTACTTGACTCGTAGATTAGATACACTGATTGATCCAGGTCAACCCAAACCAAATCTCTCTTTTTCTATTTTGGTCAAATCGAACTGAATAGGCTAAGCCTCTGATTGGACCTAACCAAGTAGATCAGACCCAAAAGATCAATTAGCCTTAGATCGTGTATCTCTCTCTAAGCAAACTCAGTGAATCCTCCTGGCTTGGACTGACTTGAGCAGTTGGGCGTTGTCACCCCACCAACCTGATTTCGGGGCATTAGATAGTAGTGTTTAATTTTGAATGCTAAAATGATATTAAAATTAATAATATTTTAATGATATTAAGCAGGTGTATCTAGCATGTTTGTTTGAAGTAAAATTTAAAGCGAGAAGAGGTAAATAACCTAATGCTTCAAAGTGTATTTTTTAAATTTTTGGTAAATTAATAATTAGTTGATTAATTTCTAATAGTTATTTGTACTTAGTAAAATGGATCGGGCATGTTAATAATCATTTTTAAATTATGTTATATGTTATGAAAACTAAAAAATTTGACTGAGCAAGTTTTCTATTTTGTATGTATATATTTTCAACATAGCTATGATGTGGCCTTGTCAATGAAGATTATTCGTTGGCCCTGTCGACTTATAATCTGTGAGAAATCAGTTTCAACATAGCACCACCGGTGATTAGAATATTTGGACATCGTTACCACCGATGGTTAATAATAGTGATTTTTGGCCCTTTGTGCAACTCATGCCATTGAGTTACATGCCATAACTGTTGATATTGGAATTCTAGTATCAATTTTTTTAAAAATAATAATAAATTGTAAAAAAATATTTATTGATGATTTATTTCTTAGGCATTATTTTGTGTTTTAATTAAATATCTGACATGCTTTGATCCCACTCTAGAGTATTATATTGCTTACTATGCTAGTGTAGCTCATTATCATATTTTCTCTATTTTTCAGATCCAGAAGCATGATCACACGGGATTGGAGAGTGTGCTAGATTTTCTTTTTTTTTTTCTGTTCTTGGTATTTTAGTTAGATTATTTGATTTATGTTAGCACATGTTATTTTGAAACTATTGTAAGAACTATTGATTAAATTCATGCTTAAATAAATTTTAAGAATTTATCATTACTTTGATATGATCCGAAGTCTTGCATGCCTGTACAGTCTGACGCGCTCCAGGCTCGGGGCATGACAATCTCCAAAGAAATCTAAAGCTCATGCAGAAGTGGCCGCAAGGCTTTCTTCCTTTAAAGTTCTTGACGACATGTTCTGCTTTTGGCTCTTTCATGTGATTTTAGTTTTGTTGTTTTTCTTTTGTTTCCTTGCTGCTGCTTTTCTGTTGTATGTTTTCTTCTTTTCCGTGGGATGCCCAAGGAGTTATTGAGCATGGTCTAAGGTGGATTTAGAAATTAAGGGGGACAACGTGAAAGAGAGAAGCTTTTTAGCCACTTTAGCGTGAGCAGAAAGTGGTCCACATTGGTAAGAGAGGGAAAACTTTGATACGCAGACGCCAAGCCTTGCTTTAGCTTGTCACTCGGTAGGCCATTATGCTCTACCGGCATCTTCTTCTTGTTCAATTTGCTGTTACCTTTTCTTCTTTTTTTTCTTGAGAAATTTGCTTTCATTTTCTAATGCATCCATAGAAGACAATTCGGCCAAAGCTTTTCCGAATTTCACTCTTCAGAACTATATTTTCTTCATCTTCTTTCAATTTACCTTGGGGTAAGTCTATGGTTTGCTTTATTTGTCAGTTCCCTGAAAAACTTGACGAAAAACCTGAGTAAAGCGATTTCTAAATTGCAATCAACTCAAATATTTCACCAAGAAATATAAATTTTATTAAGTTGCTCATCTTTTATTCAAGTACAAAGCCATAAACTGGTTGAGCAAATGTATAGGATGAATGAGGATCACCAGCGAAATTATTCGCAAATATCATAGTCCCCGATTAGTATATAAGTAATTCTTGGCCTTTATTCCCTTTTACTTTTCACTACCCATTCACCGGCTTTTGTTAACCATAATCACATCTTCTCCCATATAGCATAGTGTTCACCAGATAAAGTGAGGTTGAAGTTTGAAGGAATGATGCTACCGTCGAAACCATCCCTTTGTCCTATCTTTGCAATAATCTTCTCATCAATTGCAGCAATATAGAGATCCTTCTCGGCAACCATGATGCGCAGAGTGCTACCTGGATGAATCCCATTCCGAGTCCGGATTGCTGCCACCTGAGTGATCGACTCCTTCATCCCCATCGTAAGCAAGTGATCATAGAACTACAAAACAGAGCAATCCATACCCCTGTTAAAAGAGATGCATAACTGCATTCTTTTGCGAGAACATCGAAAAAATCATAGTTTGCTCATGTTTCCTTAAATTCAATTAAACAACATCAAAACTATGTCTTTCTAATTCAAAATTTGAGATTTCTATCTTCATAACACATCAAGGGATCAAACTGTGAGCTAGTATGGACTGAAAGAAGTAGCCAAAACTTACAATGCAGGGGATCCCTGGGTGTGTGAGAATGTAAACGTAGCCTTGCATGATCATTGGAGTAGGAAAAGGCGCCAAACTCTGAGTCGAACCAGTATCATGATTGTCGATGAATGTCACCGCCTTCTCCGGCAACCACCCAATCAAACCGGACGCCTTCCCGTTGGAATCACGCATTCTATCAAGCTCCCCTTGCACTGCCAAATTCAGTATGAGCTTGGTGGGAAAGTCGAAAGCTGTTGCTGGTCCGCCAACTGTTTGAATCCAATCAACCAGCTCTTGACGGCGGACATCTTGATCATAGGCTGGCTTGCCGTCGGTCCCATTAACTAGCGGATTCCAGTACTCAGCAACCACAATACTTGGTGTTGTTTGATCTACATATATCTTGGCAACGTCCGCCGAGTATCCTAGAACAAAATCAAGACGCCATCCATCGAAACCGACGTCGCTCTTGAGCCAATTCATCCAGTCTGAGAGCTCTCGTTGGACTGTTGGGTTGAGGTGGTCGATGTCAGGAGCCCCTCCCCACGAGCGGCCGGTATCCCGGTGGCCGGTGCCATCGGAGAACTCGGTGTCGTCGCTGCAAATCATGTGCGGCCCCCAGTCAAGTCTGCTGTCCGGCGTCCCGCCTTCGAAGATACAATTTATGCCTCTTGAATCTTTATAGTCTGCCCATCGATGATTGATGACGATGTCGGCGATGCATTTGATTCCTTTGCCATGAAATGCACTGATCAGTGACTTCAGTTCTTCCTTGTTTCCATATTTCGATTCATCTAGATCATACAGCCTCGCTGGCAAGTAACCTGAATTTTACAAATTAGCAATATCATTTTACGCGGCTATGACTTCTGTGAATTATCGCCTGAGTGGGTTGATTCTATTTTGTTTGTCACTTTGAACTTGTTGTGAGCTAAAATCATGAAGTCGAGCAATCATGTTAAAGAAAAACAGCACAAGATTACTTCATCTATGGAAAACAAGCTCTTTGTGTGACATTTCTTGCATAAAAGAAACGACCAACCTTGCGGTCCATCAGTGTAGGACTCCGACGATGGAGGGAGCCACACGTGTGTAACCCCAGCATTGGCTATATCAGACACTTGGCCCATGAGAAAGTTATACCAGCCCCTTTCTTGCTTCCATGACTCCCAATTAAAACCCTGCAATCCTTCCTGGGTTAAGAGTTGCAATATATATCTCCATCTGATGAGATCAGAAGATGAACACATGTGAATCATTACCTGAAAGAGGATTGGAGCAAGAGCCAAGCTGGGTGCAAGAGAGAGCACCAGCACAAGTACTGCAAGGGAGAGCGGAATCAGAGGCCTACCCATATCTCTTTCCTTCTATTCGATTTGAGTAGAAAGGAGATGGAGTCCCTCCATATATAGAACCACTGTAGTTGGAGTTGTTGACTGGTATTGCAGCGAATTCAAATGTGAACTCAAGGAGAGCAATGACTTCCAAAGATTGACAACGGATAGGAGGATGGATGCAGGGAGTCAGTGATGGTGGCGCCTGACGCCGAAGGGCGTCATTTGGTGGTCTTTCTTTTTGGGCTTCTCTACGATCCATGTGGAGTTAGACGGGAGCGGTTTTGTGGCCTCGAGCACTTATGAGCAGTGGACCATCAAAATCTGGACTTTTTTTTTTTTTTTGCTAAAGCGGGCGATTCATACATAGCGGGTATGAATACACCCTATAGAGTCAGAATACAAAATATCCCGAAAAGCGTTGGGCATATCTCTCTCCCCAACCCAAAGGGTACCACCCGAGTGGCATGCTACATACGATGCGACCCAGTCGGCCGCCCCATTAGCCTCCCGATACACATGCCTAGCCTGTAATATCACTCCCTCCCTCGCCAACATCCAGATGTCACGAAGTAAGGGATGGTCACCACCATGACTACTCGGGCCCCTACGGATCCAACTGACCACTGTAGCAGAGTCACCCTCGAGCAGGATCGAGCTCGCGTGGAGCACCCGCCGCGCGTAGGACAGACCCATCCAGGCCGCGCACAGCTCTGCCCCTGGAACTGAAGTATCAAAAATCTGACAGCCCCCTGCTGCCAACGCATCAGCGCCCGGCCCCCTGACAGTAAATCCGGCCCCTCCCCTCCTACCACCGTCCAAGACAGAGCCATCAAAATTGACCTTGAGGAAACTCGGGGGTGGGGGCTCCCAGGTAAAAAATACCCTATGCGGAGCTGCCGAAGCAATGTAGGAGCCCCAGGTGTCCCGAGCTATCAAAGGTCTGTAAGCAGACTCTACATGGATCATCTCATCAGCTTGGGCACAGGCCCGCTCCATCACAAAACGCTGGGAAAGCCGCCGCTCCCCAAACACCCGGGCGTTCCTGGCCAGCCATATCTGATATGTTGTACAAGACGCCCTAATGGCTGATCTCCTCATATGGGGATCACCAGCCCAATGCCGAACTACCTCCAGGAAAATAACCCTCCCACTCCAGGCGTCCCCCTGGATCTCAGTCAAACTCCAGACGCCTCTCGCCCTCGTGCAGTGGAAGAGTACATGATCCACTGACTCAGCCACCCCGCACTCCGGACATAAGGGGGACAGGATCATACCTCGTCTACTCAAAACTGAGCATGTCGGCAACCGCTCCCAAGACTTTGACAAATGCGTTTCGAGTTGTTTTCCAACTCCAAGGTGGACCAGGATATAAACAAATACCACCAAATGGACCGGTCATTAGTTTCCCCATAATTTTACGGCCTCCAGATCAAATTGACCAGGATATAAAGAGACATGCAGAGACGTGTGGATTTGTGCTTTCCAATTCTCCACAGGAAAATTTCAATGACCTAGCTTCATCAATCCAGCTGGCCGATTCACTGCTAGAACAGAAATTTTGGACAATCATTTGTGGGTCCATGTCACTTTCCAATTTCCATGACAGGTCCAATTAAAAACAGAAATATTAAAAGTCTGGTGTGAATTTGGAAAATGTGGATAATGATCCGTACATGGCTACTTAGTCCAGTGATCACACTGGCTGCTTAGTCCAGAGTAAAATTAAGGGTGGCAAACAGGTCGGATCAGATATAAACGGATCGGGTCAGATGCAAGTTGGATCAGAAAATCATAGAACTGAACCTGACATGTTTATTAAACAGTTCAGAAAATTACAACCTGAACCGGCCTGTTTATTAAACAGGTAACCCGACCCGACATGTTTAACCCGTTTAATAAAAAAAAATTTGGGGCTCTCATCTCGTTCTCCACCGCCTATGCAAAATTTTGAATCCCTCTTTATAGCCGGGCAGCCAGCCCTACTCTCTTCCTCGGTTCCTCCCATGATCCCATCCTTCCGCAAACCCCCACTCGGGCCACTCCCCATGGAAGAAGACGACGATCTCTGGCAGCGGTATCTTGAGATCGACGACGACTCCACCAGTGGAGGGCATGACTCCCAGTATCTCTCCTCCTCAACCTCCTCCTAAGGGCTAGGCTCTGAGAGGTTCGATGGATCCGATGACCTAAGCCAAAGGAGGAGAATGGAAACCCAACGGAGGTGGAGAAAGCGTACCTTGAGGAGCTGCAGAACTCGTACCTTCTCATCGCCGCCGTAATCGACGTTGGAACCCTAACCTTAAGCTGCTAGGGTGGGCTCGGGGTCTTGAGGGCCGAAGAAGGAGAACGGAGAGAGGGGAGGGCCTGAAACCCTAACCCTAGCACCCGTCGCCGCCCTCGTGCTCTCAGATTCCCCCCCCCCTCCCGGGAGGTCATCAAACTCCCAGTACCCTTCGTCTCCGGCATCCTCCCCGCCGCTCGATTTCAGGTCGGTGGCGTCGCGGGAGTCGTCGAGGCTGAGGATGGTGAGGGGATGGGTCTTGAAGGGGGGCTTCCAGGGGTCCTTGGACGATAGGGGGTGGTGGAGGTGATCGCCGACTAAGAAGGAGGAGATCTTCCACTACTTGCAGCGGAGGTGGGGCTCGGAGGGGGTGGAGATCTTCCACCATGGAGATGGAGCTTCAGGTAGAGTCGTAGCGAGGAAGAAACTGGGGAAACGAAAACAAAAAGGAACTGTGGTCCCAGACACGAGAACAAAAATTATAAACTATTTTAAAATGACTCCGAGACTCCCGGCAAACAAAAAAAAACTATGGACATTAAATTATAAACAGGTTAAACGGTTAAACGGGTCAGACATATAAAATCTTTATCCGACCCAATTAATAAACAGGTAAAACGGGTTGTTGCCCAGATAGACAACCCAAGAGGGGGGGGGTGAATTGGGTTTTAAAACAATTTGGATAATTTAAAAACTATGCCAAGTTATTTAATTAATTACTATGTGCTGTGAGCAATATGAAATGAGAAGAGGAAGAGACAATCAATCACAAACACAAGTTTTATAGTGGTTCGGAGCTATCCCTTGCTCCTACGTCCACTCCCCAAGTTTCTCTTGGGAATACACTATAACCCCTTGGATTACAGCCGGTTGTTTTGCAAGCTCACAACCAAACTTGTTGTTTTACGAGCTAACAACGAACTCGGTCGGTTTTCCCAGGCTCACCGACTAGAACCAACCCCGATTGTTTTCCCGGGCTCACAATCAAACCCTTTCACACGTTGGTTTTAAAACTGGCTCACCAACTAACCTTTATCCCCTTGATTCAATCCCCCGATTGAACCAAGTAAATACACGTAGTAGAAAGAAAACAGAAAATAAGCTTCTCAAAAGCAGGTATGAAACAATATATTCAAGGATGAGTTTAGAAGCCCTCAAACGCTTTTAAGCTTAAGTAGAGGAATGGCTTCTTGACTCTGGTCTCCTCTTGGATGAGTGATCGACTTGAATGTAGGAGGAGGAAGCTTTGAATGCTGGGGAGAAGTTGGTGGCGCAGTAAATGCTGATCTCCCCTTTTTCTCGTTGAAGAGCACTTGCAAAGCTTGAAGACTTGAATGCTTGGAGTGGAATGTATGTTCTCTGTTTTGCTACAGTCTTCTGTGGCTATTTAAGCCAACCCCCACGGAAACTAGCCGTTACTCCACTTTTTCTGGCCGTTCTGCACACTCTGCGCAGCCTGACAATGTGACCGTTGGTGGGTTGGAGTCGACTCGCGCGATCAGGAGTCGACTCGGCTGTAGCGGGAGTCGACTCAAGCTTTTCAGGAGTCGACTCGGCAACTGTTCCAAGTTTGAATTAAAGTTGCCGTCACGACTGGGAGTCGACTCGTCTTGGCCCGGAGTCGACTCGCCAACTTCTGGCGCTGACCTGGCAATTTTGGAGTCGGCTTTTCCTCTGTAGACCGTGGATACAAATTTGAATTTTGCCCTCTCGAGTCGACTCGACTGTCCTGGGAGTCGACTCGAATCTCAGAGCCCGAACTCCCGATTCTCTGTCTTTTGGCTCATCCAGTCTTGGAGTCGACTCGAACTTCCTTGGAGTCGACTCGGCTCTCAGTTTCCGAAAGTTGGTCTTCTGCCTTTTGACGTGAAGCTTGTCTTGGTGTCGACTCGAGCTGTCTGGGAGTCGACTCGAATCTCAGTGGCAGTAACATGGTTTTCTCTGTTGATGGTCGCACAATCTTGGAGTCGACTCGCGTAATGCGGGAGTCGACTCGAATCTCAGAGTCCATAAAACACTCTCTGACTTTTTCTTTGTGCACCGCTGGGAGTCGACTCGCGTTCCACTGGAGTCGACTCGAATCTCAGAGTCCATAAAACACTCTCTGACTTTTTCTTTGTGCACCGCTGGGAGTCGACTCGCGTTCCACTGGAGTCGACTCGAATCTCAGATCTGAAAGACTGCTCTTCTATCCTTCTGTCTGTTTTCAGTCGGAGTCGACTCATACTGATTAGGAGTCGACTCGAGCTCGTGCCAGTGACCTTGATACGCTTGGAGTCGACTCGTGAAACTCGGGAGTCGACTCGAGTCTCAGACATTGGTTCAGCAGACTTCTTAACTTATCCAAAATACTGTAAACCATGTCTAGAAACACTTGAGCAGGATTTTCACTGAAACACTCAATTGAATTCATTAGTAATCACACGATATACTCAAATGCTTTGAGCTCATCAAAATCAAACGGGGTTTTAATCAATCACTCCACAATCTCCCCCTTTTTGATGATGACAAAACTTTGAGTATACGTAAAATGAATTGCTCAATAAATAATGAAATAAAATTCATAAGTGAATTCAAATGTCTGAAAATTTAATTTATCCAAGTTTGAAAGGTGTGAAACATTTAAATTTCGGAGTTAAAGCTCCCCCTTTCATTTGGAATTATATAAGCCTCCATATTATGCAATCAATTGTTTGGCTTATATGTTATCAATGATTTATCTTGATTAAAATTCAGATTCTCCCCCTCAACATATGCATTCAACTAGTTTTAGTTTTCTGAATTTCCTTTTAATGCTTTGAAATTTTTGAACTGAATTTTTTGTTTTTAGAGGGAAAATCTGTCAATTTGTTCTTGAGTACGATTAAGCTAATCTCCGAATATCCCTTGAATAGATTCTGGAGATTACTCCATTAGGAGCCCCAAAAGAGAGATAATGAGCCTCGAGGTACCGAATCCACTTAGAACAAATTTGTGTGTGTTTTTAAGAGTTCTTTTACATATTTTAACCATATTTCTCCCCTTATTACATATTTTATACATATTTCTCCCCCTTTTTGTCATCATATCAAAAAGGAGGTAATCACACACACAATCAATGGCACAAATGGCACAATCAAACATCAAATGGCACAGTCAATTGGCACAGAAATAAAGATAAGATGTCTACTCATTGTATTGATATGAAGGTGAATACATTTGAGCATACTATAAGTAAGGCAAAAACAATACAAAAGAAGATAAAACACAACTCAAAATCATCTATGTCCTCCTCGAGGATGTAGCTCCCCCTCTCGAGGATGTAGCTCCTCCTCTCGAGGATGCGTCTCCTCCTCTGGAGGATGTGGCTCCTCCTCCCAATCTGCTCCGCTCCATGAGGAGGGCGACTGCCTCTGTGACATGGCTAAGCTGTGTGATGATAGACGAGGTGGCTCTGCTGTGCATAGTGGAGAGCTCAGTCACCGACGTCTGAAGCCCAGTCACTGAGGTCTGAAGTGCGTCCAGCTTGCCGACAATCACATTCGACAAGCGCTCGGCCCCCTCGGTAGTGGTGTGCATGTCACGGCCTATCTCCTCTCGAAACTGTCGAGTGGTGCTCTTGATCTCCCTCATGTTGCGGAACTGGGCCTGCATCAAATCCCTGATATTATATATCTCTTCCCGCACTTTAGCCGTCATGTCTGTCACGGCTGTCAAGGATGGCACCAATGCGGAGGATGGAGTGGGTGCAGGAGTGGGTGCAGGAGTGGCAGCTGGCACGGAATCTCGGAGCTCCCGGAGCAGCTCGTCCCTCAAATCTCGGACGATCTCCTGCCGCAGCTCTCGGAGCTGCTCTGGATCAATACGGACCTCCATAGATGGTGGAGCTGAGGAGGAAGGTCCGGCAGAGGTGGTAGGAGCAGGAGGAGTGGATGGAAGGTCTGGATGATGTGGAGAGTCTGGGTAATCAGAGTCTGGCTCAGGACTGGGTGATGGTCTGGTGGTCTGAGCAGTGAGAGTGGACTTCCTAACCCAGATCCCGTCTTTCTTCCGAAATTCCATCCTGTGCATGGTCCCCGTACCCAAGCGATCAGTCCATCGCAAGGCACGAGAGGGTTCCCTCTCAGGAATGGAAATTTCGTACTGCCTAAACAGGAGAGTGAATACCATCCCGTATGGGAGGGAGAGCCTAGGTCTATCTAAAGGCTCGCACATATACCTATAAATCAGCTTGGGGAAGTTGACCGGGGTGTCCTGAAGAATGTAAGACATAATAGCTAGGTCCCTCTCATTCACAAAATCAAATCTTCCTGTCTTAGGGAAGATGGACCTGGATAGAATGCTCAAGAGGATTCTCACTTCAATAGGAAGTGAGCTAGCAGATACCTCATCTAGGGGGGACTGAGGTGGCTGCCCTAAGACGATCGTAAGGGCCTCAAATCTATCCTCAGGATGTGCAGGAGCTACCCCTACCAGTGGAAGGTGGAGGATATGGGCAACGAGATCCTCCGTGACACGTAATGGGACACCTAATACCGTGCCCTCAATACCTCCATCTCCCCGATGGACGGTACTATAGAACTCTTGAACTAGGCCAGGATAGGTGGGAAGGTCCAAGGTGAGGAAGTACTCTAGACCCTGGGCTCTAAGCCTATCGCCTATGGTGAACCCTTCCCGGGAGAGGAAGTCAAAATCGACATACCTCCCGGTGGAGACGGCCTTCCCGGCCAATGGCCTAACATGAACCTCCCTAGGCGGGGAACGATCCGGAGGTGGTTGCCTCGCGGGATCATGCCGCGCCTTGGAGCGCCGCTCGGGAACGGCCGCGGGACGGGACCTCTTCCTAACGACGGCCTTACGAGGCATCTTGACCTAAACGGGAATAAAAATACCTTGAGGACGATGAAGGACGGACAGAGGAAGCTCGGGACGGACCGGAAATGACCTAGGAACGGATGGAAACTCAATGTCCGGCGAAGAATCGACGGGAAAAAGGCTTGGAGACGATCGGGGATGACCTAGGAGTCGGCTCTAGGGCTTTGTGAACAGTGGCGGCTTGAGGAAAAGTGTTTGCGAAACGACAAACCTAGGGTTAAAAAGTCGGATCCCGACTGCGAGTCGACTCCCCTGAGTCGCGAGTCGACTCGACCTCGAGTCGACTCCAGAATATGCGCGAGTCGACTCCCCTTTTGCTGCCAGCTTTGCGAGTCGACTCCCGCAAATGCGCGAGTCGACTCCCCCTTAGGAGCCGGCTCTGAAACTTACTCGAGTCGTCTCTAACCTTGGCACGCACTTAAAACTCTTGCTATAATCGCGCCAAATGAGGGAAAATCACCTAATTAAGGACTGATATGATGATCATTGAATAGAAACTCTCTTTTAACCTCATTCTCATCATTAAAATCAATTAATCTAGTGGTAACTCCCACTAGGATGGATCAATCACTCCTAATCCCCTTCTAAGCACACTAAATCTCTCTTCACTTAGGGGTTTTGTGAAAATATCTGCTAATTGATTATCAGTACACACAAAGTGGAGTGACACATCACCATTCAATACATGATCTCTTATGAAGTGATGTCTTATCTCAATGTGTTTAGTTCTTGAGTGTTGAATTGGATTTTTAGTTAGATTTATGGCACTTGTGTTATCACAATTAATGGGGATTTCATCTTGTTTAATGCCATAATCTTCTAATTGTTGTTTAATCCATAAGATTTGAGCACAACAACTCCCGGCTGCAACATATTCAGCTTCTGCAGTGGATAATGCAACCGAGTTTTGTTTCTTGCTAAACCATGAGATTAGGTTTTCTCCTAGAAATTGACAAGACCCGCTGGTACTTTTTCTATCAAGTTTACATCCAGCGAAGTCTGAATCTGTGTACCCTATTAAGTTTAGGCTAGATTCTTTAGAGTACCACAGTCCTATGTTCTTAGTTCCTATTAAGTATTTAAAGATTCTTTTAACTGCAGCTAGGTGTGATTCTTTAGGATTAGCCTGATATCTAGCACACATGCACACACTAAACATAATATCAGGTCTACTTGCAGTAAGATACAGTAAAGAACCTATCATACCTCTATAAAGTTTTTGATCGACGGATTTACCTGATTCATCTTGGTCTAACTTACATGATGAGCTCATGGGGGTGCTGATTGATTTGTTTCCCTCCATATCAAACTTCTTGAGCATCTCCTTGATATATTTTGCTTGATTGATGAAGATGCCTTCTTCAGATTGTTTGATTTGAAGCCCGAGGAAGTAGTTCAGTTCTCCCATCATGCTCATTTCAAACTCACTCTGCATCAAATCAGCAAATTCTTCGCAGAGGCGATTGTTAGTGGCACCGAAAATGATATCATCAACATAAATCTGTACTAACAACATATCCTTATTTTGTCTTTTCAGAAATAATGTTGTGTCTACATTTCCCCTAGAGAATTCATGTTCTAATAGGAATTTACTAAGTCTCTCATACCATGCTCTAGGTGCTTGTTTTAACCCATAAAGTGCTTTGTTTAGTTTATACACATGATTAGGGTATTGATGATTTTCGAAACCAGGAGGTTGTTCTACATACACCTCCTCATTAATATACCCATTTAAAAATGCACTCTTTACATCCATTTGAAATAGTTTGAAATCTTTAGAGCATGCATATGCTAATAATAGTCTAATAGCCTCAAGTCTAGCTACGGGAGCAAAGGTTTCATCAAAGTCTATACCTTCTTCTTGATTATAACCCTTTGCTACTAGTCTAGCCTTATTCCGTATAACAATTCCATTTTCATCTAGCTTATTTTTATATATCCATTTTGTACCAATAATTGGATATTCAGAAGGTCTCTCTACTAGATCCCACACTTTGTTTCTGGTAAATTGGTTTAGTTCTTCTTGCATTGCATTTATCCAATTTACATCATTTTCGGCTTCTTCTATATGTTTGGGCTCAAAGTGTGAAACAAAGGCTAGATGATTATTCATATTCCTAAGGGATGCTCTAGTCCTAACCGGTTGTGATGGATCATCTAGAATTAGTTCCTTAGGATGCCCGTGAGCATACCTCCAAGCTTTAGTTAGCCCATGATCCACTATAGGCTCTTGGTTTGATGATTCTCCTTCAATCAACTTTTGATTATCATCTCGTAATCCCATCTCATCTATCTTTTCTTCAAGTATTTCAATATCATCATCAAAATTAACCTTCTTACTAGATGAGATGTCACTAGAGTCATCAAAAACAACATGTATGGATTCTTCTATAACTAGAGTTCTTTTATTAAAGATTCTATAGGCTTTACTAGTTGTAGAATAACCTAGGAATATTCCTTCATCAGATTTAGGGTCAAATTTCCCTAGATTATCTTTCCCATTATTATGTACAAAACACCTACATCCAAAAACATGAAAATAGTTAACCTTTGGTTTTCTGTTTTTCCACAGTTCATATGGTGTTTTCTTTATGATGGGTCTTAATAGAACTCTATTTAATATATGGCAAGAAGTATTAATGGCTTCTCCCCAAAAATACTTAGGGAGGTTACTTTCACATAACATCGTTCTAGCCATTTCCTCTAGTGTTCTATTTTTCCTTTCAACAACTCCATTTTGCTGTGGTGTCCTAGGTGCTGAGAAATTATGGGTTATCCCCTTTTTGCTACAAAATTCATCAAATAATTGATTTTCGAATTCGGTACCATGGTCACTTCTAATAGCTATAACTGAGGATTCTCTAGCATTTGTTACTTCCTTGTGGAACTTCTTAAACATAGAAAATGCTTGATCCTTATGCGCTAGAAACATGACCCATGTGTACCTAGAGTAATCATCTACTATAACTAGACCATATTTATTTCCACCTAGGCTTGTTGTTCTAGTAGGACCAAATAAGTCCATATGTAATAATTCTAGAGGCCTAGAGGTAGAGACACATTTTATGGATTTAAAAGAATTCCTAGATTGTTTGCCAAATTGACATGCTTCACAGATTTTGTTCTTTTCAAATTTTAATTTTGGCAAACCTATCACGGAGTCTCTTTTAACTAGTTTAGTTATTGTGTCCATGCTTGCATGACCTAACTTACGGTGCCATAACCAACTAGCATCATTTTCTTTGGTTTCATTTACAACTAGACATTGGTTATGTTTTGCAAGATCTTCTAGGTCTACAACATATACATTTCCACGTCTAATCCCTTTAAAGACCAAACTATTATCATTAGGATTTGTTATAATACATAGTGATGGTTTAAACATAACATCATATCCTTTATCACATAATTGACTAATGCTTAACAAGTTATGTTTAAGACCATCAACATATCTAACATTATCTATAAAAGTAGAAGGGGTGATTTGAACTTTACCAATGCCAATGATGTGACCTTGGTTGTTGTCTCCAAACGTCACAACACCTCCCTTCTTAGCTTCAAGGGTGAAAAATTGGTCTTTATCACCCGTCATGTGCCTTGAGCAGCCACTATCCAAATACCAGCAATTTTTGTTGACCTTGGCTGCAAGACACTCCTACACAAGCAAATCATGTCATCTTAGGTACCCAAGTTTTCTTGGGTCCTTCATGGTTAGTCAAGTTGGTTCCTTTTGGAACCCATACCCTTTTAATTTTTCTTTTAGTTTTCCTTTTCCTATAGTCACATGTATTTGCTTTATGTCCTATATTTCCACAACAGAAACAGGTGATTTTCTTAGTTTTTGTTTCCCCAGCTTTAACAAAGAAATTACTAAGAAGTTTTTGCTTATTCCTTGGTTTGTACCCTAAGCCTGCTTTATTAAATACTGCACGTTGACTATTTAGTATCATGTTTAACTTTTCTGAACTATATGTAAATTTTTCAACTAAGGGTTTGTATTTGTTAAGTTCTTTAGTTAATGTTTGATTTTCTGTTTTTAAATCATTTAGTTCTTTTGTTAGATCCTTGTTTAAGACTTGTTTATGGTTTGAAAGTTCCTTAGTTAGTTTTTCATTATCTTTAGTTAAGGTGTTAGTCTTCTTAATTAAAAGTTGATTGCTTGTCTTAAGTTCTAGATTTTCTTTGGTAAGATTATCTTTATCCTTAATTAATGAATCATGCTTATGAATATAAGTTTGATTAGTTACTTTTAGTTCTCTGTTTTTAACATTTATATTCTTATACTCAATCATTAATTCATTGAACGCATCATAAAGTTCATCAAAAGAAAAATCAGGATGCGTATCGGAAGTTACCTCGTCTTCGTTGGCCATGAAGCAGAAATTGGCCTTTTCTTCTTGTTCCTCGTCAGAAGAGGAGGATGATGAGTCGGAGTCGGATAGTGTAGTGACAAGAGCTTTCTTCTTCTTGTACTTACTCCCCTTCTTCAGTAAGGGGCATTCAGCTCTTATGTGACCCGGCTTCTTGCACTCGTAACATCCAATCCCCTCGTTTTCTCTTTCCTTACCTTTGTCCTTCCGGTAGAAATTTGAGGGCCCTCTCCTTTGATGATAGGACTTCTTGTGGTTGATGAATTTCTTGAATTTGCGCACAAGAAGAGCCTCACCACCATCTTCCTCATCTTCTTCTTCTTCACTGCTGCTGCTGCAAGATAAGTCCTTGTTAGAAGAAGTAGATTTTAAAGCTATTACCTTTTTCTTATGGGAAGACTCTTCCTCGTGTTGTTTCATGGTGAGTTCGTGAGTCATCAGGGATCCAAGGAGCTCCTCAAGTGGAAGCTTGTTCAAGTCTTTAGCTTCTTGGATCGCTGTCACTTTAGCTTCCCACAACCTCGGTAGACATCGAAGGATTTTCCTGACAAGCTCACTGTTAGTATAGTTCTTGCCAAGGCTTTTTAGGCCATTGACAATATCAGTAAACCTAGTGAACATGGATGTGATAGTTTCATTTGAATCCATTTTAAATAGTTCATATTTATGAACCAAGATGTTTATTTTGGATTCCTTGACTTGATTCGTGCCCTCATGGGTCACTTCAAGTCTGTCCCAAATTTCTTTTGCTGAATTACAAGTTGAAATCCTATTGAATTCATTACGGTCTAAGGCACAATAGAAGACATTCATTGCTTTAGAGTTTAATTGTGCCTTCCTCATGTCATGTTCATCCCAATCCGTTTCTAGTTTGGGTACCTTGACACCATCTATATATATGGATGGGATGTATGGGCCATTTACAACAATGGTCCACATCTCATAGTCTTGGGCTTGGATGAATATTTTCATCCTAGCCTTCCAGTATGAGTAGTCGGATCCATTGAAGAAAGGGGGTCTTTGGGTGGACTGACCCTCAATGTGAGAAGATCCAAATGGGGTTGTCATTTTGATCTTTTAACTCTTGAGTGGAAGAGTTTTTGGCTCTGATACCACTTGTTGCCCAGATAGACAACCCAAGAGGGGGGGGGTGAATTGGGTTTTAAAACAATTTGGATAATTTAAAAACTATGCCAAGTTATTTAATTAATTACTATGTGCTGTGAGCAATATGAAATGAGAAGAGGAAGAGACAATCAATCACAAACACAAGTTTTATAGTGGTTCGGAGCTATCCCTTGCTCCTACGTCCACTCCCCAAGTTTCTCTTGGGAATACACTATAACCCCCTTGGATTACAGCCGGTTGTTTTGCAAGCTCACAACCAAACTTGTTGTTTTACGAGCTAACAACGAACTCGGTCGGTTTTCCCAGGCTCACCGACTAGAACCAACCCCGATTGTTTTCCCGGGCTCACAATCAAACCCTTTCACACGTTGGTTTTAAAACTGGCTCACCAACTAACCTTTATCCCCTTGATTCAATCCCCCGATTGAACCAAGTAAATACACGTAGTAGAAAGAAAACAGAAAATAAGCTTCTCAAAAGCAGGTATGAAACAATATATTCAAGGATGAGTTTAGAAGCCCTCAAACGCTTTTAAGCTTAAGTAGAGGAATGGCTTCTTGACTCTGGTCTCCTCTTGGATGAGTGATCGACTTGAATGTAGGAGGAGGAAGCTTTGAATGCTGGGGAGAAGTTGGTGGCGCAGTAAATGCTGATCTCCCCTTTTTCTCGTTGAAGAGCACTTGCAAAGCTTGAAGACTTGAATGCTTGGAGTGGAATGTATGTTCTCTGTTTTGCTACAGTCTTCTGTGGCTATTTAAGCCAACCCCCACGGAAACTAGCCGTTACTCCACTTTTTCTGGCCGTTCTGCACACTCTGCGCAGCCTGACAATGTGACCGTTGGTGGGTTGGAGTCGACTCGCGCGATCAGGAGTCGACTCGGCTGTAGCGGGAGTCGACTCAAGCTTTTCAGGAGTCGACTCGGCAACTGTTCCAAGTTTGAATTAAAGTTGCCGTCACGACTGGGAGTCGACTCGTCTTGGCCCGGAGTCGACTCGCCAACTTCTGGCGCTGACCTGGCAATTTTGGAGTCGGCTTTTCCTCTGTAGACCGTGGATACAAATTTGAATTTTGCCCTCTCGAGTCGACTCGACTGTCCTGGGAGTCGACTCGAATCTCAGAGCCCGAACTCCCGATTCTCTGTCTTTTGGCTCATCCAGTCTTGGAGTCGACTCGAACTTCCTTGGAGTCGACTCGGCTCTCAGTTTCCGAAAGTTGGTCTTCTGCCTTTTGACGTGAAGCTTGTCTTGGTGTCGACTCGAGCTGTCTGGGAGTCGACTCGAATCTCAGTGGCAGTAACATGGTTTTCTCTGTTGATGGTCGCACAATCTTGGAGTCGACTCGCGTAATGCGGGAGTCGACTCGAATCTCAGAGTCCATAAAACACTCTCTGACTTTTTCTTTGTGCACCGCTGGGAGTCGACTCGCGTTCCACTGGAGTCGACTCGAATCTCAGAGTCCATAAAACACTCTCTGACTTTTTCTTTGTGCACCGCTGGGAGTCGACTCGCGTTCCACTGGAGTCGACTCGAATCTCAGATCTGAAAGACTGCTCTTCTATCCTTCTGTCTGTTTTCAGTCGGAGTCGACTCATACTGATTAGGAGTCGACTCGAGCTCGTGCCAGTGACCTTGATACGCTTGGAGTCGACTCGTGAAACTCGGGAGTCGACTCGAGTCTCAGACATTGGTTCAGCAGACTTCTTAACTTATCCAAAATACTGTAAACCATGTCTAGAAACACTTGAGCAGGATTTTCACTGAAACACTCAATTGAATTCATTAGTAATCACACGATATACTCAAATGCTTTGAGCTCATCAAAATCAAACGGGGTTTTAATCAATCACTCCACACGGGTCAACCTGTTTATGATCCGAACCTATTTAAGCCAAACCAAATCTATTTATGGTGGGTCGAACACGGGTCGGATTGGCGGGTCGGGTCATATTTTGCCACCCTTAAGTAAAATGGACAATAAAGCTCTAAATAAACCTTCTAGTCCTGTTTATGGTATACGGAGAAAGTTTGTTGCTCATATTGGGTACATTATGGGGTAGGTCAAGCAGCATCACCAAAAAGGGATGCATTATTATGTGTCATTATTGCTTATTGCACTAGTTTTGTCAATTGAGTGCTGCTTCTCAACACCGGTCTATTTCTCAATCCCCCGTGATAGTCGGGTATTAATTAATGTGGTATATTGGGGTCACAAGGGTGGCAGGCAGGCCTCGTGTATCATCCCACCACTTGCCCCCCAGCGGAACCTGGACCGAAAAATGGAGTGGTGACTGGTGTAGTGAAGTATCAATTATACCATTCTACGATCCCTGAAACACTATAGAATAAAATTTTACAGACTTAATCTACAGGACTACACAGTCTACACTGAAACAAAATCAAAATTTCTATATAGGGAAGACCAAAGATTTTATCATGCTCATTTAAAATAAGTAAAATTATAAAATTTAATTAGAATGATATTATTCTTCATAATTTAATATATGAAAAATAAGGGATGAGCAGAATTCTTACAAGATATGGTGGTAGACAACAATAGGTGAATGAATACAAACTTGGGCAGAGATGTATCATGATCGAAAGAAGTGCTATCAAATAATTCCAGTGAGGAATTGGGGTTTTCGCCTTTGGGTGATGGCAATTGATTGCTGACTACTGTAAGTAAAGGAGGAAAGGATGTGAGGAGAAAATTAATTAGCAAGGATGGGAACTAATTAAGTCGAGCCATTAAGTGCCTATGAAGTTTGTAATGGTGATGTGAATCTTCATATTTTAATGTGTTCGAGTTATGAGTTTTTCTTTTCTATTTGCATAAGTTTCTTAACATTTTGTTTTATAATCACATTACTCTTTAGCAGAGGACTATTGGAAGACAACCAAGAGGAAATTTAGGTATCTCAGAGGAGCAACGAATTATATGCTATGTTATCAGAGTAAGGATTGGCACCTAGCAGGCTATAGTGATGATGACTGGGGAAGTGACCTAGATGAGCATAAATAGATATCAGGATATGCATTTTTGCTTAGTAATGGCACTACTATGGAGGCTAAGTACATAGCATGCTCTTCAACAAAATAGAAAGCTGTTTGATTGACATGGTTCTTGTAGCATCTACAAATTGTCACATATGCAACAGATCCTGTGATGATCTATGTGATAGTATGGCCGCACTGGTTGCAAAGGACCAAAAATATTATGGTAGAACCAAATACATACAAGTGAGATACCATTTTAACTTATGGCATAGAAATAAGTAGTCCTTAAGCATGTTTCTACAAGCCAATTGGTTGCAGATCCACTCACCATACTTATTGCTAGGGGCTTGTATGTGACACAAGCTAAAACATTAGGACTGAATGTGATTGTATTTGTGTAGTTGACCAATATGTAACAAAATACATTGTTGGATAACTCATTTGCCATTTGTATGATTGATGAGATTATTCAATCATAGTTATTTGATGCTGCTATTTCATTTAATTATGTTTATGGCAAGCTCTATGACTTACAACTGGCATAATAAGATATGGATGTCGATTGGCTAAGATTGGCTCACTGACACGACCAATCACCTTTAGCACCTTAATGTGAGTAGGATGAGATATTGTTGAGCTATAGTGAAGAGAGCATATTTAGCTCAAATCTTTGAAGACCAAGATGAGGCTCTTTATGTAGTTAAGAGCTGACATGGATGTCACCCTACCATCCATGAAGCTAAAATAAAATACGGTGAGAAAACTTCATTTGGTACTATTGGGAGTGAGTAAATGAACGATTCAATTTAGACACTTGAAATGCAACTAACTATGACCCATATGGTGTTCTATGTAAAGAAATCCACTCTATAAAATAGAAAATCTCCACTGTAACATGCAGTTCATATTGCATGTGCTTAACACTACCTATGTGTTAGTCCTAGAGATCATAAGTTTAATCTCAACGCTACATCATGTAACTTTTGACTAAACAATAAACTGATGAGTTGGTGTTAGCTACTCCAGTATATTTTCTTTTCGTCATGAGTGTTTTGGCCTAAAGGGGCATTACGAAGAAAGAAATCAAATCAGAGCCAAGTAGCATTAGGGTGAAAGGAATACAAATTTGGAATTCTACTACTTACTTGTATTTATTGGCTAGCCAATTATATCATTCTAATAAGGTTGGATATAATTGCATATACATGTGAAGTTAGAGAGGGGTTGAGCATGGATCTCTTGAGGAATTGAGACTTGATTGATCAGGTGTAACTAAATGAGCATAAGGTATAACAATACATCATGTTCAACCTTTTCTTGTATTTTTGGTTTAATATCTCCATCTTGGCCCTAATGGACTTCTAGTTTAGAGCTCCCAAGCGCATGTGTATTCATTGATTACATGACCTATTTGTCTGTATGAGTAAGATTCAAGATTTACCATATAGAGGTATGGACATGCCTATCATGTACGAGTAGGAGATGTTGGACGTATCCACACAGAGTTACATGCCTCTCTTCTCAAGAACAAAACTGGAGAAAAAGTTTTTGTCCAACCTCAACTACCTTTGGTGAGAATGGAGGAAGAAAAGATTATTCCAATACTGCAGGTTGTTCTTGATTGTCGAGTTACAAAAAGGAAGCATGAAGTTTGATTCATTGGAAAAGCTTATGTTCTGCTGATGTAACCTGGGAAGATCGAGACTTCCTCAAAGAACAATTTCCAAACATGACCCTTCAGGACGAGGGCGAAATTTATGGAGGGAGGAGCTGTTACATTCAAGACTTCCTAGCCATTAGGATTCTGAATAATTTATGTTGTTTTCTGTTTAAATCTTCCTTATTTCTAGATATTCATGCTAACTATTTCCTGATTTGTAGTTGAGTTGAATTAGTCAACTAGCTATTAAGATTTTTTCTATTTTATTGGAAATTTCTGTTGTATTGTGGCCTATGTAAAGGGAAAGATAATAATGACAAGGCATGCTTATCTTTTCTCAGCACTTTGGTGTTCTCATTGGAGGTTCTAGTGTCCTCGAAGTAGCTAGAATATTTTATCATGGCTTCATTTTTGCTTTTTCTTGTTCCTTTACAACTCTTCTAAAATAGGTAAAGGAAAGCCTTCTTCAACAAACCAGTATATACCAGTTTAATCTAACTGGTTTTGCATTGGGTAGGATCAAAAAATCTAAATAATATTTTCTGGCTAATTTTTTTAGGTGAGTTCGTAAGTTGGTGCAAATGATATTATAGTGGACTTGGTCTATAGCTCATGTGGACTAAGGAACAAGATAACAAAGGCCTATTTGGATTGACGACATAGGCTGATCGTGGTGTTTGTGATTGGATTTGAATAGACTTAGGTTCTTAGCCCGATGATGATATTAGGGCTTAAATGCGAGGCAGAATGAGAAGACCCATGCAGATGTGTTTAGTTTCACATCGACTATGTACTGGATACATCTTGAATATTTACTGAAATCTTTGCAATTAACTTAAGATGTTCAGTGAGAAATATAGATATTTAATAGTAGCCCATCCTTTATTGAAGTGCAAAAACATGCTACTAAGGCAAATGTAAAGGCTGAATAAGGTCAGCCGACCGAACTACTATAAAATATGGCTTCCTATTAGGGAGTATAGCTTTTCTAATTCAGAAGCAGTTCTTGACAATCATACTATTATACTCCCTAAAACCATCGTAATCACTTCTTCTCCCATACACAGTAGTCATTACCAGAGGCAACAATGTGGTAGTTCGAAGGAACAATGTTCCCGACATCATATCTTGGTCCAATCTTTGCAATAATCTTCTCATCAATTGCCGCCACATAGAGATCACTGTCGGAAACCATGATGCGCAATGAGCTACCTGGATGAATCCCATTCCTGGACCTGATTGCTGCCAACTCACCGATCGGCTTCTTCAAACCCCAATCAAACAAGTGATCATAGAACTGCAGAACATGATAAAAAATAGTTTAGTTAAAGAGTTGCATCACTGTATTCTTTTATAAGAACATCGGAGATCAAGTTTGCTCAAAATTTTCTTTATTTGATTGACTGAAAAAAATTGCTCACCAGTACTTGTCTTGTTACTTCTTCAAGATTTCATGTTTAGTATAGAATTAGTGCCAAGAAAAGAGGTAGATAGACTAGATCATTAATTAGATTGAAGTGATCAAAATGTGATATAGCATGCACTGAAAAAAGTGGTTAAAATTAGAACTTACGATGCTGGGAATCCCTGGGTGTGTGAGAATGTAAACATAGCCTTGCATGACCTTATCAGAAGGAAAAGGCCATTGCCTCTGCGTTGAACCAGTATCATGGTTGTCGACGAATGTGACCGTCTTCTCTGGCCACCATCCAATCATCCCAGATGCCTCTCCCTTGGAATCACGCATCCTCCACAGCTCCCCCTGCACTGCTGCTTGCAGTATTCCCTTGGTGGTGAAATCAAAAGCTGTCGCTGGACTGCCTACTGTTTGAACCCAATTAACTAGCTCTTGGCGGTGAGCATTTTGGTCATAAGCTGGCTTGCCATCGTTTCCATAAGCTAAAGAGCTCCAAATCTCTGCAACCACAAAACTCGGTGTGGTTTGATCTACATAAATCTTGGCAATGTCTGATGAGTATCCTCTGGCAAAATCAAGTCGCCATCCATCGAAACCGATGTCACTCTTGAGCCAATTCATCCAATCCGAGAGCTCACGTTGGACCCTTGGGTTGAGGTGGTCGATGTCCGGAGCCGCATCGAAGCCAAGGCCAGTGTCAGGGTGGCCGGTGCCATCGGAGTATTTGGTGTCGTCACTGCAGATCATGGTCGGGCCCCAGTCGAGGCGGTCATCAGGCGTCCCGCCTTCAAAGATACAGTATACGCCTCTCCCATCTTTTTTATCTGCGCATCTGTGATTGATGACAATGTCAGCAATGCATTTGATTCCTTTTTCATGGAATTCACTGATCAGTGACTTCAGCTCGCCTCGGTTCCCATATTTCGATACATTCAGATCATACAACCTTCCTGGCAAATAACCTGAGTAGAAAAATTTACAAGTACATTGTATTAGCAATACCTTGGTATCAAGCTATAAAGTCTGTAATCGATCGTCTAAGAAGGTTAATCATTCTCTGTACATAACTTTGAAATTGCACTGTGTATTAGTGTATGCTAATAGTAAGCAAGCAGTCAAAATATTTTATGTTATCAGATGTCTAATAAGGCAATTTCCAACCTTAGCTTAGTAACAAACAATACTCCCATGCTGATTCTTCGGCGTACTTCAACATATAACATTCTTTTTCAGGTGGACTGGAAACATTAGACCACACGACTCGGATGCAATCATAACCATGTTCAAAGAGTGTTTATCAAACAGCACCCATATGATCAATACTCTAACCACTTTGAACCAACAAGCACAAAACTAAAAAAACAAATCATTTAGAGAACTTGTCCCAAAAGCTTAAGCTAATAGAATTAGGTAGATTTATTTATATATTTTATATTTTCTTACACTATTCTTCACATGTGGGCCGGACTTTCCTTTAATGGGTGAGTCCAACATGTGAAATTTTTAATAATGGGGTTAAAGAGTGCAGAGGTCCTGAGTTTGAACAAGTGGCGATTCTAACATGGTATCAGAGCAGAGGTTCCGAGTTTGAATTCTGTCTCCGCACTTTTTAATCCCATTATTGAAAATTTCATATGTTGGGTTCTCCCATTAAAGAAAAGTTCGGCCCACACGCGAGGGAGAGTGTAAGAAAATATAAAATATATAAATAAATCTATTTCATCCTATTAGTTTAAACTTTTGGGATAAGTGGTGATTTTAACATAATTTATGGAAAAAAAAAAAAATACAATAACAACGTAACCTCGCATAAAATTTGTACTAAATCCTCATTCATAAAACAGATATTTTTGTTCGGCACATGACTTCACTTCCCCAATAAAGATTACTTATATGATAAACCAGTTTCATAAGCAAGATTCATCTCCTTTGTGCTGGCTCTATATCATTGTTAATTTATGAATTGCTTCCATGTAGAAGACCAGAGTAACAAAGTAATGATGGACTTGAGCACCACAAACCTTGTTCGGATGCCGAATGCGAGGGTGGAGGGAGCCAGACATGCGTAACCCCAGCATTGGCAATGTCAGACACTTGGCCCTTCAGAAAGTTATACCATCCCCCTTCTTTCTTCCATGACTCCCAGTTAAAACCCTGCATGCCTTCCTTCATCAGAAGATGCACGACTTCACTCTATGATTATATGAAAACCATGCATATGTGCGAGTCTTTACCTGAAAGAGGATTTGAGCAGCAGCCCAGTTGGGTGCAAGAGACAGCACCAGCACCAGTGCTAAGAACAATGGATCCAAAGGCCTTCCCATCTCTTCCCCTTTTCCTCTCTTCTTCCATTGGATTAAAAGGAGACAGAGTCACCAGGCGTCACGGAGGACTGACCTACGTGGCCCCCAGGAATGACTTCTAATTTACGCAGCGTCTTCTGTTTTGCTTCCTCTTCTTTTGTCTGTTTTAATCTATGCAGCGTATCGGGCAAGGCGGATTGAGTGTGAAAGGAGTTTGAAGTTTTTGGCGCATTTAGAAACGTTCTTGGCCACTGGGCACGCGAGAAAGAGATGGCAAACTTATCCGGACAGAACATTTAGCTTTGCGACGGCGTGACAATTGGATCAACACGATGAATACTTCAATGAAGATAGAGTAGGTCCCGTTTGTGGCAAGGATATAACAGGACCGGCCACACAGCTTTTGCTACGAGATACAAATAAAATCGGATATTTTGCAACTACTGTGTTCTCACCCTTTCGAAGGTCAGTGTAGTTTTTTTTTTCATATTTGCAGTATTTGTAGAAATGGTGGATTTCTCTTTTTTTTTATGTGAATCGGAGGAAGTAAGACACTTTCCCCTAATTTTATTCGGAAAAGAGTACTATGTACAAAAGAGTGGAAGGGTGATGAACATCAAAACAAGGTAGAAGATCTAGGACTGAAGAACAACAAACATCAAGGCGGTCTCATGGGCAGTGAAGATAAAGCTGTCCACAGATTTTGGTGCAAGTCAATCATCTTCTTGTGGTATAAATGTTCCCAACTTTGGCCGGTACAAATGATCTTTCTCTTGAGAAAAGTTCTTACATTTCTTTTCTTTCAGATTTCCCAACATAAGGCAGTAGTCAATTAATGTCCAGCTCTTATACCTTAATTTCTTTTGATCTGATCTCCTCCACTATTACCTCCCCAGGAGAGGAGCCTTCCTTTCCAAGAGGCCATCATCAAATTATATTTTTTGATCAGGGGCAGCCAACAATGCTTTGGAAGCTTTTTATCACACAAAGGAAGTCCCAAGTAGACAAAAGGAAGAGAGCCTTTCATGCAGTTTATCCATCAAGCAAGCCTTGCTGCTTGCTCCTCCCCCATATTTAAGCACAGAATAGAGCTCTTGTGAAAGTTAATTCTCAAACCCGAAGCACCTTCAAAAGCTACAAAAATCGCTTTGGCAGCAAGCATACTTTCCTTCTTTCCAGCACAGAAAAGCAGGGTGTCATCTACGAAATTCAAGCTTTTGATCCCTCTAAATTCATTGATACTGCCAATGCCTTCAATTAAGCCAAGTGCTCCATCCTACATGAGCAATCTGGCTAAAACATTAAAATAAAAAGAGAAGGTGAGAGTGGCTCGCCTTGCCTCAAACCTTGCTTGCATTTGATCCAATTCCTTGGACTTCATTCACAAGAATAACCACTGATGCAGAAGTTAGAAGGCCTTGGATCCAAGAAACCCATTTACTAGCAAAACCCCTAGCCTTAAGCACTGTAAAAAGGAAATCCCAATTAATCTTATGAAAAGCTTTTTTGAAATCCAAATTGCCCAACACTCCTCTCTAAACCACCCTCCTGCAAAATGCAAGCATCTCATGAGCACTAAGAAAATTCTCCACAATGATTTGGCCTCTTACGAATGTTGATTGCGACTCATCAATGAGCAGGGGGTCAAAGATGGCAAGCTGCCTCGCGACGATCTTCGAAATAATTTTGTTGAGGCTACTAAGAAGATTGATGGGTCTCAAATCACCAGCTGTTAGTAGACCATCCTTTTTTGGGATAAGAGAAATAAAAGCAAAATTCAACCTATCAAGCTCAAGGGTGCCTCTGTGAGAATCTTCCAACAGCACCAGTAGGTCCTCCTTTAAGAGGTCCCAATACCTTTGGAAGAAAGAAAATGTGAACACATCAAGACCCAAAGCCTTAAGGCCATTGGCTGTGAGAATCGTCCAACAGCACCAGTAGGTCCTCCTTTAAGAGGTCTCAATACCTTTGGAAGAAAGAAAATGTGAACTCATCAAGACCCAAAGCCTTAAGGCCATTGGCTGTGAGAATCTTCCAACAGCACCAGTAGGTCCTCTTTTAAGAGGTCCCAATACCTTTGGAAGAAAGAAAATGTGAACCCATCAAGACCCAAAGCCTTAAGGCCATTGAAGGAGAATACAACACAACTCTAATTTCTTCCAAAAATAAATTTAGCTTCCAAATGTTCTAGGTTCACCGAAGCATTGCCATAAAGTCTATTTCAATCAATAGAGAACTACAGGATATAAGAGGTGCCAAAGAGGCTCTTAAAGAAAGCATGAAGATTAAGGGCGATAACTTCTAGTCAACAAGCTCAATACCATCATCGATAAGGGGCACCAACTGGTTTCTCCTCTTCCTTTCAGAAGCCACTTTATGGAAGAAAGCTGTGTTTCTATCTCCTTCCTTGAGCCAAGTACCCTTAGACCTATGCTTCCGGTACAAATCCTCCTCCTGGTACAACTCCTCCAAAGATTGCTTTAAGACATGCCGATGGTCAATTCATCTGGAGAGAGATCAACTCTTTTCTCTTTTTTGTCAAGAAGGTCCATGTCATGCAACAACTTCTCTTTTAATTCTCTACTCGAAATTCTCTTGGAAGCAGACCATGACTCGAGTGCTCCTCTGAGCCTTCTTAGGTTAGCAACCCATCCCTCTGCAGAATTACGACAATCTCTAATGGGTGGCCAATTGGCTTTTACAACATCTAGATCAGGTTCTTTTAGCCACCACGTATCAAATCTAAAGATTTTCGATCCCTTGAAATTAACATTACAATCAAGAGAGATCAACACATGGTCAGAAGTGGCAACTCAGCAAAGCTTTTTGAGTAGAGGCTGGAAAAATATCCTCCGATTCCGGAGAGATAAGAAAACAATCCAATCGGGGCAAAGAAGCAAGCTCACTTCCATCGCTCCAGGTAAAACTCCTTCCTTTCAAAACAAGGTCCACAAAATTTAGAAAGGAGATGAAGTCCATAAAAAAAAGTTGTCCTTCAGACATTAAATCATCACCAATTAACCAAGGGCCAGGGTTAGAAACTCTTTTAAGTCCAAAAGCTCTTGGAAGAAACGATCTTTTTGTGATTTTTCATTGGGGCCATACACAGCGATAATAATGAGATTCAAACTCAAATCTGGGCAAGACAGAATAACAGTAAGGGAGAACATCTTCAAAACACAGGAACACAAATGTGTCCTCTATTGATCCTTGGATCTCCCAAAGAGCCAAGAAATTTAGAAGAAGGAGATGAGACTTGGACTCCTAAATCAACAAGATATCACAACTTGAGGAAGTAAACAAGTCTCTAATGGCCCTTCTCTTTTCCGCAGCTCCTGAACCCCTACCATTCCATGAGACAACTATCATGATGATTGTCAACAAACAACCAAAGTAAGAAATAGATCCATGGCCATTGGAATGAGGCAATCCCTCTTCTGTTCATAAGCCAGCCGAACCACCAAGCATGCACCATGAGACATAAAAATCATAGTCCATTTCAATCCACCACCAATTATTCTGACACTCTATTGATCAAAGTCAGAACTTAGTGAACTAAAGAGAGAGCACAAATCATAATCTGAATTTATGCCACCAAAATCCAGCCCAAACCAGCAATCACAATCCGGCCACGGCCATAATCTGATCAAGCACAGTATCATGGTTTCAGTACAAATCACAAACAAAAACAAAATTAGAAGAGCCAAAGAAAGTCATCCGAATCTACATCCATACTTTATTCCAAACCACAAAGCATAGACTGAGTTCACTAGGAAACAAGCACCACAATTCATTCCAAACCACATAACCCCATCTGGACACAGTTTTGGGCAGGGCCACCAAATGAAAAACGTCCACACCAGCATGGAATTAAGGACAAGAAGGAAATGAAACCCAGCAGCTAACACTACGACACAACTATGGTAAAATAGATTTAAAGCTTAGTATGAGATAATGCATGATATCTAAGAAATTTAGTAGTTGGAAAATCTGGAAATCACAAAACTTTTATGCATAACCCCTTATTAATAATAAGCAAGCATGAGTCAGGTGTGAACAGGTAAAGTTGGTAAAATCTTGTGAAGAGACCTAGATTCATCCTCAACCAAAAATTTCAAGACAATTCTATGTACCACCCCGAACCGTCCATTTTGGAGCATACTGTTCCATTTCGAGGGCATACCGGCATGATTCCGCTTCTCAATTCGAGACACTAGAGAAGAAAAGAGGGAGAAGGAAAGAGAGGAAGAGAGACAAAGGGAGGATAGGCAAGGGAGAGGGAGGGGCGGGGGCGGGGGCGGGGGCGGGCCTTTAAGCCCTCTCTCCTCGAGTGCTATGTTATGAGGGCGAAGTTTTGAAATATAGGCTCCAACCTTTTTTTAAAAAAAATCTTTTAAATCAAGTGTCCCTGTTTCATTTCGAAATTAAGGACTTTGTTTTTTTTTACAGAGCTAGATTAGAAGGGGCTCAAAAGCCCTTTCTCTCCCTTTACGCATCTCTCTCTCCCTTCGTCTCCCTTCCTCTCTCTCTTTTTCTCTTTCCTTCTCCCTCTCCAACTCCTCTTTGTCATACACCACGAGTCAGTATGGTACAATACCGTACCACTGAACAACTGACGTAGAACCAGTTTTGCTGATCTTGGTTCTTTAAAAAAAGAAAAATAGATATAGGAGGGGTTGAAAGAGAGAGAGAGAGAGAGAGAGAGAGAGAGAGAGAGAGAGATTGATCAGATGCAAATCTTGCCTCACATCTGAATCAAGCATCCAGTCAATCACAGAGCATCATATCTTAGGATGACAATAATCTTTGTTGGTGGACAAAAATAAAAGAAAACAACAACAAAAAATAAAAATAATAAAACTGATATAGACCAACACCTTAAATGTTGAGAACTCTCTCAGGTTGGCATCAGTCTTGACTGATCATCTTGGTCTGATGAAGGTTTTTCGGACTACACCAGGCATGCAATAGTGGCATACAGCAGTCTTGCCCTACTTATCCACGTACTGGCAGAAAACTTCCTAAGTCGGTGGGTATGATGATAAGGATTACAAATGGAGTTTGGTAGTTACACTTCTTTTCCTGGATAAGGCTTTATAGCAGCAAGGGGTGAAAAGGGCTAGAAGTTGCAAGAGGAAGTGAAGAACAAGAACACAATTTTCCAACAGTTCACCTTGACCAACATGAGATTAAGTTGCAAAAAAAAAAAAAGGCTTGTTATGAGGATTGTCCCAAGTTTGATATTCAGGAACAATCTGCTTCAATTTACAGATTCAGAAATTGAAATAAATGCAAAAACTAGACCACAAGTTGGAAAACAATTTGAATAGTTAAATTAAAACTTATATACATAAGTTAACAAAATAAAGATTAAGGTTACTGACACATTCATATTATTAGTGCAAAGGCGGACATGGAAAAAAATTAATAATCAATGGCAGACAATACCACTAACAGAAACATAAACATGCTGTAAACCAAGCAAATGTCACCAACATGCTCTACTGGTGCAGCTAAAAAAATCGTGATTGACCAAGCAGAATCACTGAATGGCGGTTGCGCAGAGTGGCCAAAACTCCTTGGAAATATTAATCAATAGGAATATATGTCTGGAGCAATAATCCACTTGTCTTGGTTTTGTCTGCCTGGATACAATATTCTATGACCACAATACCCATTATATTGTGGTACTACTTAATTACTTGCAAGATGCTTCCTGTAAGTAGTTGCAGTATTGTATCAGCCATGAGGAAATATTTCTAGCATTTCTTCCCAACAAAAAAGTTCACAATATGTGTAGGTTTCTTTAAGAAAGCATAACAAATATAGTCAATCAATTAATATAATGAAGGTTTCAAAAATAACAAGATTCCACCATGTATTGATGCACATCTTGTGTATATGTAAAGCCAGATTTAGCTACAATGTTAAAATATGGTTGAGCTGGGGGGAAGTTCAACTTCCACCAGCACTAATCCAAAACCTGGATCTTTTTTTTATTTTTAAGCAGAGGCTGAGCACGTATTCAAGCCACTCTTTTGGTGATATCACACTCATGTATTGATCCTGTCTCAATTAGTTATATCATAATTCTTCAGCATAAGGCCTTTTCTTTAATGTATTATCAAACACCCACCCTCCATGAGAAGTATTATGATTCCCCCAACAACAACTTCCCATTGATGAGATCACAACCTTCAGTTAAAACCTCCTCTTGAACCTAATCCTTTTTTGGTCGTCCGTTCCTACCCTCTTGAACCAGCCAGCTTTCAAACACATTAAAGTTTAGTTCAAATCAAGGGACTGAGAAATGATATCGTCCCAAATGGATAGACTAAGGCCCTGTTTGGGAGAGATGTTGGCAGTAGAGCTTTTAAAAGTAGAGCCGTTAGAAGTAGAGCTTTCTGAAGTAGAGCTTTTATAAAAAGTTGTTTGTTGTTTGGTAACTACATTTCTAAAGTGCTGTGGCACTTTAGCATGTGTTTGGTAAACAAATTGAGAAAGTATTTTTGTATGACAAAATTATGATAAAGGACATTGCATATTATTTTACAACAGAGCATAATAAAATATAACATATATTAATACACAAATATATGATATAATATAATATTATTGTAATGTAATATAATATTATTATAATATAGTAATATAATATTGTATACTATAGCATAATAATTTAATATAATATTAAATTATTTAACATAACATATCAATATATTATGATATAACGTAATATAATATTATATTTATAGTATAATACAATAATAAAGGTACAAAATATTATAATTATTAGCGTACATTAATTTTTCCTAATATAATGTAATATTAAATTATTTAACATAACATATTAATGTATTATAATATAATGTAATATAATATTATATTTATAGTATAATACAATAATAGGAAACAAGAATACCTTTTCTTGCACAGAAAAGAGTCTGATCCACAGCTAGGGTCTTTTGTTAGGACTCCAGTAGATTTTTAGGTTTATAAAGGGACAAAGTATCTAACTGATATATTTTATTATGGGTATTTTGGTCAAAAAAACAGCTTTCCAACAAAGCTCAAAATAGCTTTTTCGGAAAGCTCCATAATGGAACTTCTCCCAAAAAGTTGTTTTTAGCTTTCTAAGAAAGCTAAAACAGTTTTTCCGAAATTTTTACCAAACATCCTTTTTCGGGCCAGAAAGTGCTTTTTGGCCCTCCAAAGCTCCCCCAAACGGAGCCTAAATTTCTCTCCCTCCACTTCCTCAACAGCACCAGAGACCGTCGAGCAATGGATGATGGCAAATGACTAATGCCTGATACTAGAAGGCAAGTTGAGTCTCTCTTTCTCTCTCTTTCTCTTAAAGTCTCTAAGTCTTCCTCTTCTGGTTCATGCTATCAACGGACACTAGAAGCTGGCAGCAGCTGGAGCCCTGAAAGCATCAGCATTCCTCTCTCTTTCACACAAACACACTTCCTTAAAGTCCCATCCCACCCTCCTCCATTCTTTTCCCCTAATCTTACCTTGTCCACCCTGGTGTCCCTCTTGGCTGTCCCTCCCTCACCATTGCTATTGCTATTGCCCAAATAGCAGCTAGATCTCAATGCCATCAGAAGGAAAAATCCCCTCTTCCTCCTTTGCCCCTCACTCTCCATAACCTCTTTATCTATAACCCCTATCTCTCCCTCCCCAAATCCTTCATGTCTCTCTCCACTCATCTGCTCTCCCTAGAACCCCCTATCTCCCTCCCCTGCCCCCATCCATATCTAACCACACTCTTTCTACCTATTGTGGCTTATTCACTCCCTCTCGTCTTCTCACATTCTCTTAAATGTCTCTATGGACATCAACTCTATGGAACCAATCCATACCATCTTGTAGTTTCAGTTTTCTTTATTCTTCTAGTGCATTCTTTAAATACAGTTAATTCATAACATGGTAATAGTCTTCATAAAAATATCGATTTCTACTTTTCCATAATTTTGTGCATATACTATAATTTATCTAGAATTTTTATATAAATAAGTAATATATTTATTAGATCATCATTAGATCATGGATTCATTTAGGTTGACCTGATGTTTGAACTACTTATCCATGACTATGTCTCTTTTACAGTTCAACAAACATTCTAGGTTTTAAACATTGATTTGGAGTACTATTTGATAAAAAGTGTATAGATGGTTTTAGGTGTATTATTTTTGGATAAGCAATAGACTTTCAAACATTTGGTATTTAAAATTGAAAAAAGTGATGATCAGGTTATATATTTTCTTTATATTAGTATCAATACACTATGACACCCTTCAAAGGAGGTCCATATATCAAGTTCATGTACACTATGTAACATACAATCTATCCATAATATGAGTAAAAGCACAGATAATGCTGTGATATAATGTACAGAATATAGGCTATCGCATCACTTCGTGTGGAGGTGCAATGCATCAGGCATGTTAAGCACTTTATTAGACAAAGGGAATGGACAGTACGATAAATGTATGCAGCAATAAGAACAAGGATGAGTTGATAGGTAGGTAGCCAAGGTGTCATCAAAAGGTTTATTTACAATGTTGCTTGTGGATGCCATTCTGGACTCAATAAAAAGTGATTGATAAATCTTGGGTTAAACAATAACTGCACAAAATGGATCTAAGTACATGATATTTTGTAGCATATAAATTTTGTGTACCACAGGCAACCTAAGGAATATAATCAAACTAATAATTCAATCTAAAAAAGTAAAAAATTAGAAACTTGAAAAATAATATAAGTGAAACCAAGGTCCGCCGTACCGGTACCGGTCGGCGTACCGGTGGCCGGCCGGACTGGTACGGTACCGGTCCGGTCCGGTCCGTACCGGCCGGTACCGGTGGTTTCAAAAACTACAGCGCGCGGCGCTGTGGTTCTTTAAAAAAAAAAAAAAATCGTACCGGTGCGAACCGGCCGGTTCGCACCGGTACGAGGCCCGTACCGGCCGGTACGGGCCCGAACCGGCCGGTACGGGCCCGAACCGGCCGGTACGGGCCCGAACCGGCCGGTACGGGCCCGAACCGGCCGGTACGCACCCGTACCGGCCGGTTCGGATAAAAAACCGGAAAATACCGGTTTTTTATCCGTTCCGGGCCGGTACGGCATTCCATGAGTGAAACAATAATGTCTGGACTGGTGAAAATCTGGAACAGAAGTGAAGAAGGATAGCTAATGTTAATTCAGAGTCAGTAGCTGCGTACTTGGTGGCAATTCCAAGTACAAGAGTATGGTAATAAATGATCCTAGAAAATGATAATGGGATAGGGCTTCTAACTCCATGTGCAATATTAACATTAGAGCTTAAAATTTTAGACAAAAGCTTAAAACAACCACTACATGAGTTTCCAGATTGGCATCAGAAACTAACGTATAAGATTCCTATAACTATGATATCAACGCAACCGGGCAAGATTAGAGAAGCCTAGACATAATAACTCATACAAATGACACAGAATTGGACATAAGCCAAAATGTGGAATGGGTATGACAAATACTCAAATCTCAAATTTTAATGTTTGTGACCTGAAGTATATGTCAGCCATGCACCACCATGCATGAACAGCACAATGTACCACTTATGAAGATGATGAACAGTAATCAACTTAGTATGACAAATAAGTGACATGTCAAGTAAAGAAGAGAGTAGCCCGACTATAAACAAAAAAAAAAGTTTGAATGTTCCTTTTTGGCAAGTAGCAAGTATTTAAGTGTGCTTAACTGTCATCATATTATTATGGATAAAGAATGGCTTGAGTTAGTTTCAAATTTAAAAAAAAATGAAAAAAAAGACAGGATGTAACAAGCCAGGAAATAAGGTATAATAAACAAATATTATAAAGAATTCAATGATGTTTTTGAATAGTTTATTGAAAAAAATCAAATATAAAAACTTCCATCTTGCCTTTGTCAAGAAGGAAAAGAGAATGCAAGAAGGAAGTTTCTAGCCATTAAAACACACCTTTGTAATCACAGTAAAGAATTAAAAGATTTCAACATATATTGTACCCTATATCAGTAGTTGGGTACCTCAAATTATCATAGTATATGAGGTTGAAGAATGCAAAGGAAAAAAATGGAAAAAATATTTTTATTAAAAATATATACAATGAATATAGAAATATAAATGTGAACACAATTCATTATATGCAAATATATAAAAATGTAATATATATATATATATATATATATGTTAAAATATTACTTATAACTGATGAATACTATACTTATAAATGGAGTGGTTTGTGATCATGCATCACACCATCTATTAAAATTCATGATAAGTAAGAAGTACAAAGAATCATCAACAAATAAATGATTGAAGGCAGAGGATGGCATCACAGCTACCTATTCTTCATTTGTATAGTGAATGGTATCATCTAGAAATATAGCAGATCATAAGTACAGGTCCGTTATTTTTGAGGCCCCAATTAGTTAGATATGCATATTGATCAGAAATATTCTCATCTGACCACTACATCTACATGCATATAACCATAGCCATGATCAAAAAGAACTGCGACTGTTATAATCAATATCAGAACCATTTTCTTCATCAGCACCAAAATATTCATTTTCATTACCATCCAGACAAACAAAACCATCCTGTTAACGAACAAAACTCTAATCACCATGAAGTTCAGCATGTCCCTAACATAGTTCTGCATCTAGATCCAAAGACATTAATAATGTCGTTCTTAATTGTTACATGTTCAGCAGGTCCATTTTTTCCAAACAAACCAACCAACTTTAAAGAAAGTTCACCCTAACCACTCATTTTGTCCAAATTCCTTCGAATTCTTAGATTAATTATGATAGACCAATTAGTACAACTTTATTTAAGTTGTCCTATTTCTAGATTAGGTATGGAGCAAAAATACCACAAAATAGTGTTTGCCCAAGAACAAGCAAGAAAGCATTTGAATTTTAGGGGATCTACTATAGCATTCAAAACCCTCATTGAGTCCATGCCACAAGTCTCCATAGATAATTACAAATTACAAAAATTGGTTGCTCTTACCTGATTTTGATAAAATGAAACACCCCTATGGATTCAATAAATGCCAAGCACCAATCAATTGTTCTATCCAATTATTAATATTGCATGATAAAAAGTCAATTTCATTAATACTTGTACAATGGTAAAACGTTCTCAAATTATATGCTACACATAAACAGATGCCACAACTTTGAAATCAACATTCTAATTTTATTTCCATACTGAAGAACATAAATACTATTAACTAATTTGTCCGGACTTTTCAACCATACACATATTAGTGTTATAGTTAGTAAATAATCAAAATGAATAAAAATTCAGGGATACCCTTATTTTATCTGATCAATAACAGAAATTTCAATCTTTATCATATTGTATCATAGATTAATACAACATTCCTTTATACAATCATTGTCCTTTTTATATTTCTGTTGAGTTCTTGACCTCACTACAGGATTGGTAAATTTTAAGTATAACAATCCCTAATTTGCCTGGCTTCTTCACAAAGGTGTCAACCAGTGTTTACCTAACCGACCCGCACAAGGCGGTTCGGCCTATTCTGAACTAAACCAACATGAAATCGGAACGGTTCGACTATTCGGGATGGTTTGGCTTATAAAAATCCCCCACCAAGCTTTTGGTTTGATTGCTCTTGCTCTCTTTCTGCCCTCTTCAATGCCGACCAATGTTGTTACCCTCGAACAATGATGAAGACGTCATCACCCCCGATCGACGTTGACAATAATAGGAGACCCTCAACGACATCTCCAACCCTAATCGATGGTTAGGTTATGATTGGAGCTTCCGGCTGTCGCTGCCAATAAGGTGTGCCCCTCTCTATCTCTCTCGCCGTCCCTCCCTCCCTCCCTCTCCATAAGCCCCATCTCTCTCTTTCTCTCTTCATCTCCCGCTCCCTCCCTTCCTCCCTCCCTCTCTCTCTTCCTCCCTCTCCTTCTCCCTCTCCCCCCTCTCCTTAATCCCCCCTCTCTCCTTCCCTCTCCCTTCCTACCTCCTTTTTTTCTCTTCCTCCCACTTCTTCTCCCTTGCCTCCCTCTCCCCCCCCCCCGGTTCAGTATAACTAGGCTCGATACGGTACATACCAATACCAAAACAAACTAGTTGCCAACAGTACAAGCCTCAGTACTAGTTCGACGAACTATGGTGTCAAACTCCAAAAATATTTTCAATTATGATCGTTACTAGCAAAAAAAACCTCTAAAAGCTACTAGCTTCTTAGACGCAACCTTCATACAATTTCAAGTTACACCATTTGTCTTATTCAATTTGGACTCAAACTCTTTGGAAGGTGGAGTGTCTAAAGATAGATCAACAGGTATAAGTGAATTCTACTTTAGTGCTCCTTATCCCCTAGCTTGGAGCATACTGAAACACGGGGCACCATGGCATTGGATTATCTATTGGGAGATCAACAGGTACAACTGAATATTATTTCATGTCCCCTAGTTTAGAGCATACTAACACAAAGGGCAAAAAAGGCATGTGATATGCATGTGATATGCAAAAAATCCTAACAATAAACATATTAAACAAAGAAAAAGGGCATCTATCTTCAATTGGCAATAGAAGATGTCTTCTGCACTTTTTTTTTCAACAAAAGTCTTCTGCACTTCATAGTTATTAAACTGACCCTAAAAAGCATATTTATGTATTAAAGAAAGAACCCTTTTCTTAATTCTCCCCTAGCTTCTACTGCTGCCCCCTTAAGGATCTAAAAACCTTTGAGGCTGCAGAGGAAATGATGACCATTATAATCGACAGAACAGTCAACAATTAAAGTTATTATTTATGGGCCAACAGAATTGAAGTAAGGTATAGATATAACTCCAGAGGCTATTCAGTCATATTATGGCTTGGTTTGTATACTTCATTGTGTTTTTTGTCAGTGCATCCTTACCTTTTTTTAGTCACTTCCATCTTTGACCTTTATATCCCCATAATGATAATTCACTTCCATTTTAATCAAATCTTTCTAACAGAAAAAACAAATAGCTTTGAAAGGGAGAGAAAAGGTAAGAATAAAGTAAAGTAATGCAACCCATGTTATTAGCATTACACTAGAGTAAATTTGCATCCTTCATTCAAATGAAAATAGTTTGTGAGACAAAAGATAAATCAGAAATACTAAATGCTCTGAGTTGAAAGATTGAGTTACCAAATACCTTACAAGCTAGAATTACTGATAATTATTAAACAAAGTTGTAAGGCAAAATTGCATCTGAGAAGTCTTGTAATAGTAAAAAAAAGTTCAAAGGACATGAACAAACAAAGTAAAACACACTAAAGATTAAGAATAGTAGACTTGATTGATCTCGCAGCTTTCCCAATTGACTACATAGAATGAACAGGATAAATGTTTAAACCGCATAACGCTCAGCTACCAAAGAACTAAATCATCAAAGAAAATTCAGTAGAACCCCTCATATTAATTATAACATGGGTGCATCACAAAAGAATCAAAAATATCACTAAATGGTCAATCCAAATTGTTACATTTATAACACTTATCCTTATACATGAAAAGAACCTTCAATTGTGTTCAAGTAATACTATTTTATCATAACATAACTATATATATAGAGAAGAGGCATGGTTTATCAGACAATAATCAGAAAAGGGCACATATGCTTCCTATTTAAAGCTTTGAAGGCTTTGGGAAAATATCCGGTGTAAATTTCTGTGCGGCACTTATACTGCCTTTGATCTTCATTGCACCCCTGCAGCAAACAAATGGCAAAACAAAAAGGAGTAGTAATTCAGCAACAGAACTTTCTTTCTAACCAAAATAACACACTCAGAAAACATGACCAAATCCCCAAAGAAACTCTAATTCCCATCACCTAATAAACGCCATCTGTGGGTTCATCTTCCCGGTTGCGATCGAGAGGAAATCATTATCGGTGAACGAGAACGTCGTGTCGGGCTTCCCTTTATACGGACCTAAAAGGATATAATTCCAGCATCAAAAAAAGAATAACAATTTGCTGAGAGTAAGGAAGAATCGCTCCTAGATAGAACGAAAGAGGGATAAAGGCGAGACCTTTGGTGACTTTTCCTTCCTTGAGGTCGACGACATAGATCTCCTCGTCCATCCCAATCTTCTGCGGAGCGAAGCGAGAAAGGAATTCAGAATTATGGTTAGGGTTAGGGTTTGAGGGGAGGGGCGAGGGAGGGAAAGGGAGACCTTGGGGGCGATGTTTAGCTGGTAGACGAGGCCGATCTTCTTGGTGAGATCCTTGCCGGCGTCGGAGGCTAGATGGAGCTTCATCTGCTCCAAGAGGGCCGCCGATTTCAAAGAGCTCGACGATCCGTCCATCTCTGCTCCTTGTTTCGTTCCTTCTTTCTTTCCGGATGGCGAGCGACGGTCTGCAAGAGCTATGGGTCTAATGGGATGCTTCCTTTGTTGTTTGTTAGTAATTTAATGCGGGAAGTTGGGAGCAGGTGAGTGAGGGGAGATGGGATTGAATGATATCGCCTATCCAACTGCCAAGGTATGGGTAGAGATTGAATTCACACGCATGGAGCACTGTTTCATACTTTCATGGATCGGAAAGATAGCTCTTGCAACTTTTGGTAGTTTGGCACGTGTGAGCTTAAATGGTCAGAATAATGAGATTTACAGAATAGCATTATTTTAAAAATAAATTTATTATTTTCTATTTCGTAAACTAGTCCATCTCAGATACGATTCGGCAATGGTATATCAAACATTGTTTTTCCTTAGGAAGTGTGCAATTCTAATCCGAACACCATGTAAAAGTAGTTATATTTCCCAGCATCATAATTCTCGTAATAATTGTAATTAATATTATATTTTAGAGATTAAATTATTTTTCTAATGCTGTGATTCCCATGATTCCATATATGATAAAAGTCCAAAATCATTTTTAGCAAGTCAATAGTTAAAATATATGTCCAAAAGTTATAATATATAAAAGTTTTAATTTACAAATTTATAAAGATTTTTCTAACTTGTAAGATGATAGTCTAGTTATAACACACATGCAAAACACATATAGTTGCTAGATTTTAGAATTAGACTAATTTAAATCATAACAAATTTAAAAATAAAATAATTAACCAATAATTTGTTTTTTTCCCACTAAATTGTATTTTCTTTCATTAGTTGATTCAGAACATAGGATGAGTGGATATAATATTCTCATACTTTTGAGGCATTTAGAATGTTTTGGACCTTAATATAAAAAAATCTAATTAGATTTATTTCAAAAATATCTTAAATCTAGAAGCATTAGAATTCCTTCTTTTATATAAGTGTTTACAATAATCCAGACCGATATTGTGATCTAAGGGTTGACACACCCAAAAAAAGTACAAACCAGGAGGGCGCAGTCCAAATAAATGTGGTATAAATTGAAGAGGGTGAGAGCTATCGGCCTAGGATGAGGTATTTCATGAAGCGGAAATCAAGGAGTAATTAACTAGTAGTTGCCACTACTTGGCATGTGAATGAATACTAGTGCTATCTATAATATTGGAGTAGTGAAAGAGAGATAATTGTCATGCATAGTAAGCCATATGTTACACACCAATAAATAATTACACCTATCTTGCCACTACCTAAAATATGGAAGGAATGGAGTAGTTGCACTTACGTTACCACTACCTATATTACTACTCAGAATATAGGAGTAGTAGAGGTAACTACCATGAATAACAATAGTAGCCCATATGGTGTAAACCAAAAAAAACAAGTATCAAAAGTTAAGTAGTGATCCTTATCGTAGTAGTTAATAGAAAAAACTTATAAATATCATATTGTAATTCGAAGAATGGATTTTTACTACTTAAGGAACTAGACTTTATCTTTATCCTTAATTTATTACTGTCTTTATCCTTTTAAACTCCTTTTAAAATCTTATAAATATCTTGCCTTTTAACTTTGAAATTCCTTACATTTAGTTTTTCAGTAGAGTTCTAGTTTACCAATAGCAGTAGAGTGTCACGTAGCCTAGGCTACAGCCTACTTCTCATCCTCCTTTCATGCAGTATGATACTAACAAAAGTTCTTGAAGATCAAGGCATCTGGACCCAAGCTATTATCATTATCACATATCTCTTTCGGCTATCCAGATGCTAGTGGCACACCTGTGCAAAATACAATCTAGCCATCAAGCTTGGGGCCACTCTCTGCTAGTGAACAAGTATTTCTAGCTTGTTCATCTAATGATGGTTGAAGAGAAAAGAAGCAAACAAGCTCTTTAGCATGCCTGATAGGACCTCGTTGCGTAGCTATTGTCATGCCACTAAGAGAGAGGATGGATGATCTTCAAATGGTAGTAACCTACTGAAGGAAAAATTTCTCGAGTTGTCCGATAAAATCAGACGCCGGGCATGAAAATTAGTTTTAAATTTTTGTTTATTTATAACAATTATAAATTTTAAATATAGTAATATGTAAACCATACCTCGATCCCGCAACGGAAGATGGTCGAGGTAGACCGGATCTAGATCTTTGAACGTCGCTTCGCGAGGCCTGGATCTGCAGGTCCTCTACTTCGCGCGCACGTCGAGCTTCGCAGGAAGGTTAGACGATGTCTGTATTTTGCAAAAAACACTTTTTGCAAAAAGGACCCTAGAAGAATATACTTTTCTTTTCTTCTCCTTCTTCTTCTTCCTTCTCTCCCGTTTCCAACCCGAGAACTTCAATTCTGGACCGATCGCAGAGGAGAAGAGAGGAGACTAGAAAGCCGGATCTGGATGCTTGCCACTGGAGAGAAGATTGAGAGAGAAGGACCACTTCTTCTCTCTTCCTTTTCTCCTTTAGAAAACTCCCACCGAAGCCTCTGTCTATGAAGTTTCTTCCAAAGATTTCACAGACAGATCCACTCTAATTTTTCCTCTCTGATTCGTTCTCCATTTCAAGAGAAAAACATTGGTCTATCTATAGGCCAATGCAGTGAGGATTTAAGAGGAGTTATGAGCTGTCGTTATCGAGTTAAATGTAAGATTCGTAACGTTTGTTTTAAAAAACAAACGTTGAGAAAATCATCCAATTCATCCGATAACAGCCGGATTTCAAAAATCAAAATTAACCGGAATGTAGCCAGTTCAAAACCGAACTTTTCGGTCCAGACGGCAGAGCGGCCGGAGGCCGGACGGTGGCGCGGCATGGCTTTGAAGCATCGGTGGAGAAGGCTCTATTTTGCTCCCAGGTGTTTCTCCCATCGCGGTTCATGAGAAAAACTCTTAAGGGTCCACGGTTGTTAACGGTCCATGGATGGTCTACAGGATTTTAAAACAGGTCAGCCGTCAACCATTTAAGTGGGATATGGGGATTAGCCAAACAGAAAATGGGTTAGCCCATTTTGTAATAAAGCAAGCCTATTTGGTTCTAAACCTAAATCCCAATTAAATCGTGATCGGGCCCAATTACACTAATTGAGACCCAATCAAACCCAATCTCAACAATTGAGTCCTGGTCAAGTTCAATTACATTAATTGAAACTTGATTGATCCGAAATATAGACATAACCAAATTCCAAATGACCCACAATTTAATTCTTAATTAAATTGGGTCAAGACCTTCCTACTTAGCTTGACTGATGTGCATGACTCCAATAGGTTCGAACACTAAGCCGGTAGTATATGGACTACTCCATGCACTAATCGAGGTGACCATCTAGAAATGATACCCGACGTCCGAATAGGTCGAATATGCAATTGAGTCCTGTTCAGTGACGGTGTACTCCTACATCTCATCTCTATGCCATACAGTGTCTCCACACTCCTTGGTTTAAGAGGACAACTAACTAAATGGCATACAACGACCTATACTTGACATAGCTATCGTCCAATTGACAGCTCATCATTTGGTCGCGAACTGGTTTAAGGACTAAATGATAAAACCTCCTTTATCCACTAAATTAGTCCTAAGGACTTCATCACAATACACAGGAGTTCAATTTGAAGATGTATCACTTGTGATGAATAGAAAAATGCTAGAATAAATTTTTATTTATTTTAATAAAATATATACATAATTCAATTTCTTACAATTAAAAAATTGGCTTTGGGATACAATTTCCAACAACTCCCACTTGGACTAAAGCTAATTTGTACAGTATCTTATATCCATCTTTGATTTGTGATAATTGAACTTCTTTACAGAAAGGGCTTTAGTGAATGGGTCAGCTAGGTTCTCCTTTCTATTGATCTTCTGAAGATTGATGTCACCTCGTTCCACGATCTCTCATACAAGGTGGTAGCGACGCAGAATGTGCTTGGTCCTGTGGTGAGACTTTGGCTCCTTTGCTTGTGCAATGGCTCCAATATTGTCACAATACAAAAGAACTAGACCGTTGATTGAGGGAGCAACACCAAGTTGATTTACAAACTTCTTGATCCAAACAGCTTCCTTTGCGGCATATGATACAGCAACATATTCTGCTTCGCATACGGAATCGGCTACTGAATGCTGCTTGAAACTTTTCCAGCAGACTACTCCTCCATTCAGGGTAAACATAAATCCTGACATACTCTTACTATCATCATGGTCTAACTAGAAACTAGAGTCTGTAAACTCCACAAGTTTTAAGTCAGATTCTTCATAGATTAACCATTGGTCCTTAGTATTTCTCAAATACTTAAGGATGGTTTTCACCACCTTCCAATAGTTCTCATCCGGATCAGACTGATACCTACTCGCTACTGCTAGTGAGTAAGCAACATCCGGTCTCGTACATGTTATGGCGTACTGATAGAACCTACTGTAGAAGCATATAGGATTCTACTCATACGCTTTCTCTCCTCGAAAGTTGTCGGACAATCTTTCTTAGAGAGAGAAATTTCTTGGCCTATCGAAAGATAGCCCTTCTTGAAATTCTCCATGTTGAACTGCTTCAACATAGTGTCGATGTACGTGGATTGGGACAATCCAAGCAACCTCTTAAATCTATCTCTATAGATCTTCATCCCTAGGATATAGGATGCTTCTCCCAAATCCTTCATGGAGAACTATGATGACAGCCAGAATTTCACATTCTGTAATACAGGAATGTCATTCCCAATTAAGAGAATGTCATCCACATACAAAATAAGGAATGTGATCACGGAACCGTTAGCTCACTTGTAGACACAAGGTTCTTCTTTGTTCTTAACGAAGCCATACGTTTTGATAGTTTTATCGAAACGTATATTCCAACTTCGAGAAGCTTGCTTAAGTCCATAAATGGACTTTTGTAGCTTGCATACTTTGGACTCGTCTGTGGATGTAAAATCCTCAGGTTGTATCATATACACCTCTTCTTCCAGCTCTCCATTTAGAAAAACTGTTTTCACATCCATTTACCAGATTTCATAATCCATATATGCTGCTATAGCAAGCATGATCCGAATAGATTTTAGCATTGCCACAGGAGAAAAAGTCTCGTCATAGTCGATACCATAACGTTGATGATATCCCTTGGCAACCAAACGGGCTTTATAGGTCTCCACCTTTCCGTCTGCACCTCTTTTTTTTTTGAAGATCCATTTTCACCCTATGCGTTTTATCCCTTCGGGTGGATCAACTAGTATCCATACACTATTGATTTCCATGGATTTCATTTCGGATCTCATGGCGTTAAGCCATAACTCAGAGTCGGACCTCTGCATAGCATCTATATAGGTGATCGGATCCTCATTGTTCTCATCGAGCTCAATGGGATCTGCGTCTTGGACCAAGAAACCGTAGTATATGTCCACTTAACGCGATACTCTATCTGATCGCCTTAATGGTGCTTCTACATTAGGCTCCGGGTTTGATCTAATCGAATCCAGTTCTGTGGGTTTAATAGATTGTGTTAAATCTTCCACCTTCTAAACTTCACTAAGTTCAACCTTAGAGGCAACAATTCCTTCACTAAGGAATTTCTTTTCCAAAAAGGTTGCCTTAAGTCCTACGAACATCTTTTGTTCATTAGAAAGGTAGAAGTAATAACCCCTAGTTTCCTTAGAGTACCCTACAAAATAGCACTTATCGGACCTAGGACCAAGTTTGTCAGTTTGAGAACGTTTAACATAAGCCGGACATCTCTAAACCCTAAGGTATGAAAGTGTCGGCTTACGCCCAGTTCATATCTCATATGGAGTCTTCTCAACAGACTTACTTGAAATTTTATTTAGTATTATACACGCAGACTCTAAAGCATAACCCCAAAAAGATAGAGGCAGACTATTAAACCCCATCATGGATCGAACCATGTCTAACAGAGTTCGATTCTTTCTTTCGGATACACCATTGTGCTGAGGTATTTCTGGAGGGGTCCATTATGAGAAAATCCCATTCTCCTCTAGATAAGTCAAAAAATCACCGAAAAGGTATTCTCCTCCTCGGTCAGACTGAAGGATCTTAATACTCTTTTCAGTCTATTTTTCTACTTCATTACGAAATCGTTTGAACATTTCAAATGATTCTAACTTATGCTTCATCAGACAGACATACCCATACCTGGATAGGTCATCTGTGAAGGTTATGAAGTAGGCATAACTACCTTTGGAACTGACGTTCATAGGTCCACATACATCAGTATATATGAGGCCAAGAACATCGCTAGCTCATTCGCCCTTTCCAGAAAAAGGTGACTTGGTCATCTTACCCAGAAGACAGGATTCATAAGTTGGCAATGATTCACAATCATTGATTTCTAAAATGCCCTGTTGGGCTAACCTGTTTATCCTATTTTTATTTATGTGACCTAGCTGGTAATACCACAAATAGGCTTCATTGACATTATCTAACTTAGGGCATTTATTAGAAGTGTACATTACATTCACAGGCAGTGATAGAGTATAAATGTCATGTTTCAATTGTCCACGAAAATTTTTAATACCATTTAGAATGATATCACAAAAATTTTCTTTTATTGATAAACAATAACCATTTTTGGCCAAAAGGCCTACAGAGATGATATTCATAAAAAATGCTGGACAATAATGACAATCATCTAATATGACTACTCTAGATTCAAAAACAAGCTCAATGACTCCTAAAGCTAAGACTGGAACTGATCTTCTATCTCCAATGTTCAGGAATTTTTCGCCATTCTTGAATCTTCTACTAACTTGAAATCCCTGCAATGAATTGCAAATATTAATTGGACTTCCGGTATCCAATACCCAAGCAGTAGAATCATAAACAGAAAAATTATAAGGTGTTATCATATAATTACCTTGTGCAGCAACTGTTTGCTGCTTTTTCTTCTTAGGCCTGTGTGGATCAAGGGACGCTATGTAAGCCGGACAGTTTCGCTTCCAATGACCCATTCTTACAGAAGAAGCACTCTAGCTTGTTCTTATTGGCTTTATGCTTCTTAGTCTGGCTGGGCTTAGAGACCTAAGCACGAGCTTTCTGCACCATTTTCTTCTTTCCTTTCTTAAAGAAAGAAAGTCCTACAGAAGTTCCACTTACCATATTCACCGACTCCTTTTTGAGTTGGTAATCCTTCTCATAGGTTTGCAGTAAACCTAGCAAACCATAATATGATATTTCAGGTTTAGTCATTCTATAATGACTAAGGAAGGTCAGGTAGGACTTAGGAAGTGAGTTCAAAATGACATCCTTGCTCAATTGCTCATGCAAAGGAAAGCCAAGTTTACTCAGGCGATCGATTTGTTCGACCATGTACAATACATGATTGGTGACCGATGCCCCTTCCCTCATGCGGGCATTGAATATAGCGCAGGAGGTCTTATGTCGTTCGACATCATCAGCTGTACCGAAAGACTCCTTCAACATTTGAAGGATTTTCACTGGCTACGCTTCCTCGAATTTATGACTAAACTCGTCATTCATCGAGGCCCTCATGATGCAGCGCACTGTAGTGCGATCGTTGAGCCACTTCTGATAAGCGTCTCTGCTTGCACGTGGTGCATTGGCTGCAAGTTCCTCAGGTGCTGGATCCAATATCACATACATGATCTACTCATGCTCTAATACTATTTTCAACTTTCGATACCAGCTATTGAAGTTAGGTCCATTAAGCTTATCATTGTATAATAGTGTTCGGAGGGACAATGAGTTAGCCAAATCTGAAAAATAAAGGAAAACCCAACTAGTCAGTATATGATTTATTTAATCCTAAAAACTTGGACTTTAGTTTAAAGTTTTCTCCCACTATTTTAATCGAATTAACAGCCTCTACCTTTAATTCGAGGAATTACTTTAATTCTCTAGTGGGTACTAGAATCCGCATAGACTGCATATGGGCCCGAGGAAGGCTCGGCCAACCCATGTGCATCTAAGAGTAGGTACATTACCAATTGTTTCTCTAAACAATTTCTAGTAATCAATTTTGCCCTAGGTGGTAATCAGTAGGCGGAGGCCTTCACTGAAAATCCTGGTTAGCTCCAACCATTAATGAACTAACTCGATGACACTACCTAATGTATGATCAGGTCTGAGGAAGGCTCGGCCAACCTAATCACAATTAGATAGCTCAAAAAGCTATCATATAATGAAGGATAATTTCAGTATTCAGAGGAACACCAGACGAAAGCATCCTGCATTGTGGAGTGATTGATTAAAACCCTATTTGATTTTGATGAGCTCAAAGCATTTGAGTATATCTTTTGTTTACTAATGAATTCAATTGAGTGTTTCAGTGAAAATCTTGTCTAAGTGTTTCTAGATTTGGTTCAAGATATTTTTGATAAGTTAAGAAGTCAGTTTGAGCCAAAGTCTGAGACTCGAGTCGACTCCAGAAAAGTACGAGTCGACTCCAAGCGTATCAGAATCCCTGGCACAGGCTCGAGTCGACTCCGGATCATTACGAGTCGACTCCGACTGAGAACAGACAGACGAACAGAAAGACTCAACTCAAAACCTGTCAGCGAGTCGACTCCTGAAGTGCGCGAGTCGACTCCAATGCTTACAGAGTCGACTCTAGAGTAGTATGAGTCGACTCCAAGGAGTTACAGACAGAAAAGTCAGAGAGCGATTTTCGACCCTGAGATTCGAGTCGACTCCTGTAGAACGCGAGTCGACTCCGATGGTTGGCAGGTCGACTCCAAAGAAAGCGAGAGTCGACTCTCAGTGGTACACAAGGCAAAAGTCAGAGAGCAGTTTTCGGACTCTGAGATCCGAGTCGACTCCCGCAATGCGCGAGTCGACTCCGAGACAGCGCGACCCCAAAAAAACAGAAGACCGAATTATTGTCTCTGAGAGCCGAGACGACTCCCAGACAGCTCGAGTCGACTCCAAGGCAGCGCTACATCAAAAAGGCAGAAGGCTGTGTTTCGGAAACTGAGAGCCGAGTCGACTCCAAAACAGTCCGAGTCGACTCCAAGACTGGACGAGCCAAAAGACAGAAGATCGGGAGTTCGGGCTCTGAGCGCCGAGTCGACTCCCAGAATTGTCGAGTCGACTCGAGTGGGCCAAGTTGAAAAATTAGCTCCATGGACTTCATGGGATGAGCCGACTCCGAAAATGGCAAGTCAGCTCCAGAAGTTGGCGAGTCGACTCCGGGTTAAGTTGAGTCGACTCCCAGTCGCGGAGGTCACTTTAATTCAAATCCGGAATAGTTGCCGAGCCGACTCCAGAAAAGCATGAGTCGACTCCCTCTACAGCCGAGTCGACTCCAGATCGCGCGAGTCGACTCCGACCCCAACGGACATATTGTCAGGATGTGCAGAGTGTGCAGAACGAGCAGAAAAAGGTGTCTAACGGCTAGTTTCCGTGGGGGATGGCTTAAATAGCCACAGAAAACTGTAGCAAGGTAGAGAAGCACTATTCCACTCAAAGAAATCAAGCATCCTATCTCTGCCAACTGGTTTTCAACAGAAAAGAAGGAAGAGCGCCATTAACTCCATCCAGCTACCTCTTCCCAGCATTTAAAAGAAGTCTCCTCCTGCCTTCAAGTCGACCAGACATTCAAGAGGAGACTCACAGTTCAAAAAGCCCTACTCTACTCCAACTCAAACGTGTTTGAGGGCTCTTAACTTCTCTCTAGTTTATATCGCTGTATATCTGCTTTTTAGAAGCTCTGTTTTTCGGTTTGTGTCTGTTCTTTCCATCTTATCTTTGCTTGATTCAATCAGGGGATTGAATCAAGAGTGCGTAGAGGTTGGTTGGTGAGCCGAGGGTAAAACCAACGTGTAAGGGTTCGATTGTGATCCCGGAAAAACAATCGGGGTGGTTCTAGTCGGTGAGCCTGGGAAAACCGACCGAGTTCGTTGTGAGCTCGTAAAACAACAAGTTGGGTTGTGAGCTTGTAAAACAACCGGCTGTAATCCGAGGGGTTATAGTGAATTCCCAAGTGAGACTTGGGGAGTGGACGTAGGAGCTAGGGTAAGCTCCGAACCACTATAAACATTGTGTTTGTGATTGCTTGTGTCTCTTTCTCTCACTCTCATTTCACTCACAGCACATAACAACTAATTATTCATCTTGCAAAAGTATTAATCAGTCATTCACAAACGTTTCAATTGCAAAATTATTTTTAAAACCCAATTCACCCCCCCTCTTGGGTTGTCTATCTGGGCAACAAGTGGTATCAGAGCCTAAACTCTTCTACCCTAAGAGTAAAAGATTGAAATGACAACCCCATTTGGATCTTCCCACATTGAGGGTCAGTCCACCCAAAGACCCCCATTCTTTAATGGATCCGACTACTCATATTGGAAGGCTAGGATGAGAATATTTATCCAAGCCCAAGACTATGAGATGTGGACCATTATATTGAATGGACCATACATCCCTTCCATCTATGTAGAGGGTGTCACTGTACCTAAACTTGAAAAGGATTGGGATGACCATGACTTTAGGAAGGCACAACTCAATGCCAAAGCAATGAATGTGCTTTACTGTGCATTAGATAGGAATGAATTCAATAGGGTCTCTACTTGCAATTCTGCAAAAGAGATTTGGGATAGACTTGAAGTGACCCATGAGGGCACGAATCAAGTCAAAGAATCCAAAATAAATATATTGGTTCATAAGTATGAACTATTTAAGATGGATTCTAATGAAACAATCACATGCATGGTCACTAGATTTACTGACATTGTCAATGGCCTAAAAAGCCTTGGCAAAAACTATACTAACAATGATCTTGTCAGGAAGATTCTTCGCTGCCTACCAAGGTCATGGGAAGCCAAAGTGATGGCAATCCAAGAAGCAAAGGATTTGAACAAGCTTCCTCTTGAGGAGCTTCTTGGATCCCTAATGACGCACGAGCTAACAATGAAGCAACACAGCGAAGAAGAATCCACCCATAAGAAAAAGGTAATAGCTCTTAAATCTACATCATCTAACAAAGACTTCTCTTGCAGTAGTAGCAGTGAAGAAGAAGATCATGAGGGAGAGGATGATGAGGCTCTTCTCGTACGTAAGTTCAGAAGATTCATCAACCAAAAGAAATCCTCTCATCAAAGGAGAGGCCCTTCAAATTTCTATCGCAAGGATAAAGGTAAGGAAAGGAAAAATGAGGGGATTGGATGTTATGAGTGCAAGAAGCCGGGATACATCAGAGCTGAGTGTCCTTTACTGAAGAAGGGGAGCAAGTACAAGAAGAAGAAAGCCCTTGTCACCACCCTATCGGACTCCGACGCATCATCATCATCATCGGATGAGGAACAAGAAGAAAAGGCCAATTTCTGCTTCATGGCCAATAAAAATGAGGTAACATCCGCACCACATTTAGATTTTACTTTCGATGAATTATATGATGCTTTTAATGAATTAATGGATGAATACAAAACAATAAACGTTAAAAACAAAGAACTAAAAGTAACTAACCAAACTCATCTCCGTAAGTATGATTCATTAGTTAAGGATAAAGATGTTCTTATCAAAAAAAATGCAGAACTTAAAACAAGCAACCAAATCTTGATACAAAAGAATAATACCTTAACTAAAGAAAATGAAAGGCTGAACAAAGAAACATTAGAATCCAAAAATAATAAACATATAAATGAGAGTCTCACAAAAAAACTAAATGATCTAAAAGCAGAAAAACAAACACTAACTAAAGAACTTGAAAAATACAAATCCTTGGTTGAAAAATTTACATATAGTTCTGAAAAATTGAATATGATACTTAATAGTCAACGAGCGGTATTCAATAGAGCGGGTTTAGGGTATAAACCTAAACATAAGTAAAAACTTCTTAGTAACTTCTTTGTTAAAGCAGGAGAAAGTAAAACTAAGAAAATAACCTGCTTTTGTTGTGGAACTTTAGGACATAAAGCAAATGTGTGTAATTATAGGAAAGGGAAAACTAAAAGAAAAATTAAAAGAATTTGGGTTCCAAAAGGAACCAACCCTACTAACCATGAAGGACCCAAGAAAACTTGGGTACCTAAAACTATATGATTTGCTTGTGTAGGAGTGTCTTGCAGCCAAGGTCGACAAAAATTGTTGGTACTTGGATAGTGGCTGCTCAAGACACATGACGGGTGACAAGGATCAATTCTTCACCCTTGAAGCTAAGAAGGGAGGTGTTGTGACTTTTGGAGACAATAATCAAGGTCACATCATTGGTATAGGTAAAGTACGAATTACCCCTTCAACTTTTATTGATAATGTTCGATATGTTGATGGTCTTAAGCATAATTTATTAAGCATTAGTCAATTATGTGATAGAGGTTATAATGTTATGTTTAAACCATCACTATGCATCATAACAAACCCAAATGACAATAGTTTAGTTTTTAAAGGAATAAGACGTGGAAATGTGTATGTTGTAGACCTTGAGGATCTAGCCAAACACAACCCATGTTTAGTTGTTAATGAAACTAAGGATAATGATGCTAGTTGGTTATGGCACCGTAAGCTAGGTCATGCAAGCATGGACACCATATCTAAACTAGTTAAAAGAGATTCTGTGATAGGTTTGCCAAAATTAAAGTTTGAAAAGAATAAAATATGTGAAGCATGTTAATTTGGCAAACAATCAAGGAACTCCTTTAAATCTATAAATTGTGTCTCTACCTCTAGACCTCTAGAACTGCTACACATGGACCTATTCGGACCAACTAGAACCACAAGTCTAGGTGGAAATAAATATGGTCTAGTTATCGTAGATGATTATTCTAGATATACTTGGGTCATGTTCTTAGGCCATAAGGATCAAGCATTTTCAATTTTCAAGAAATTTCATAAAGAAGTAACAAATGCTAGAGATACTTCAGTAATAGCTATTAGAAGTGACCATGGTACCGAATTTGAAAATTATTTATTTGATGAGTTTTGTAGTAAAAAGGGGATAACACACAATTTTTCTGCACCTAGGACACCACAACAAAATGGAGTTGTGGAGAGAAAAAATAGAACTCTAGAGGAAATGGCTAGAACTATGTTGTGTGAAAGTAACCTCCCTAAGTACTTTTGGGAAGAAGCCGTCAATACTTCTTGTCATATATTAAATAGAGTTTTATTGAGACCTATTATAAAGAAAACACCTTATGAACTTTGGAAAAACAGAAACCAAAGGTAAATTATTTTCATGTCTTTGGATGTAGGTGTTTTGTTCATAATAATGGGAAAGATAATCTAGAAAAATTTGACTCTAAATCTGATGAGGGTATATTCTTAGGGTACTCCACAAGTAGTAAAGCCTATAAAATCTTTAATAAAAGAACCCTAGTTATAGAAGAATCCATACATGTTGTTTTTGATGATTCTAGTGATATCTCTTCTAGCAAGAGAGTTAATTTTGATGATGATGCTGAAATTCTTGAAGAAAAGATAGATGAGATGACATTACAAGATGATAATCAAAAATTAATTGAAAATGCATCATCAAGCCAAGAGGCTATTATGGATCATGGGCTGACTAAGGCTTGGAGGTTTGCTCACGGGCATCCTAAGAAATTAATTCTAGATGATCCATCTCAACCAGTTAGGACTAGAGCATCCCTTAGGAACTTAAATAATCATCTAGCCTTTGTCTCACATTTTGAGCCCAAACACATAGAAGAAGCTGAAAAAGATGTAAATTGGATAAATGCAATGCAAGAAGAATTAAACCAATTTACTAGAAACAAGGTATGGAATCTAGTTGAAAGACCTTCTGAATATTCAATTATCGGTACCAAATGGATTTATAAAAATAAACTTGATGAAAATGGAATTGTAATAAGGAATAAGGCTAGACTAGTAGCAAAGGGTTATAATCAAGAAGAAGGGATAGATTTTGATGAAACCTTTGCTCCTGTAGCTAGACTTGAAGCAATTAGACTTTTACTAGCATTTGCATGCTCTAAGGACTTCAAATTATTTCAAATGGATGTAAAAAGTGCATTTTTAAATGGATATATTAATGAGGAGGTATATGTAGAACAACCTCCTGGTTTTGAAAATCATCAATACCCTAATCATGTATATAAATTGAGCAAAGCACTTTATGGTTTGAAACAAGCACCTAGAGCATGGTATGAAAGACTTAGCAAATTTCTACTAGATCATGAATTCTCTAGGGAAAATGTAGATACAACACTATTTTTGAAAAAGGAAAACAAAGATATGTTATTAGTGCAGATTTACGTTGATGATATTATTTTCGGTGCTACTAACAATCGTCTCTGCGAAGAATTTGCTGACTTGATGCAGAGTGAGTTTGAAATGAGCATGATGGGAGAGCTGAACTATTTCCTCGGGCTTCAAATCAAACAATCTGAAGAAGGCATCTTCATCAATCAAGCTAAATACATCAAGGAAATGCTTAAGAAGTTTGATATGGAGGGGAACAAGTCAATCAGCACCCCCATGAGCTCATCATGCAAACTAGACCAAGATGAATCAGGTAAATCTGTAGATCAGAAACTATATAGAGGTATGATAGGATCTTTATTGTATCTTACTGCAAGTAGACCTGATATCATGTTTAGTGTTTGCATGTGTGCTAGATATCAGTCTAATCCTAAGGAATCTCATCTAATTGCAGTCAAGAGAATCTTTAAATACCTAATAGGAACAAAGAATATAGGGTTATGGTATTCTAAAGAATCTAGCCTGAACTTAATAGGATACACAGATTCAGACTTTGCTGGATGTAAACTTGATAGAAAAAGCACCAGCGGGTCATGTCAATTCCTAGGAGAAAACTTAATTTCATGGTTTAGCAAGAAACAAAACTCGGTTGCATTATCTACTGCTGAAGCTGAATATGTTGCAGCCGGGAGTTGTTGTGCTCAAATCATGTGGATCAAACAACAATTGGAAGATTATGGCATTAAACAAGATAAAATTCCCATTAATTGTGATAATACAAGTGCCATTAATCTAACTAAAAATCCAATTCAGCATTCAAGAACTAAACATATTGAGATAAGACATCACTTCATAAGAGATCATGTACTGAATGGTGATGTGACACTTCAATTTGTTTGCACTGATGATCAATTAGCTGATATTTTTACAAAACCCCTAAGTGAAGAGAGATTTAGTGTGCTTAGGAGGGGATTAGGAGTGATTGATCCATCCTAGTGGTATTTTCCACTAGTTCATTGATTTTGATGATAAGATTGTGGTTAATATAGAGCTTCTTTTCAATAATCATCAAATCAGATTATAACTTAGTGATTTTCCCTCATTCGGCACGAACATAGCATGATTTTAGGTGCGTGCCAGAGTTCGAGACGACTCGAGTAAGTTTCAGAGTCGGCTCGTAAGGGAGAGTCGACTCGCACATTTACGCACTACAAGAAAATACACTTTCAGCGACCACTTTCGGCGACTAAATGAATAGCGGTCGCTGCAAATAAGCTATTTGCGACCAACATCCTTGTTAGTTACTGAATGATTGTCCTACACCGACTAAATGCATATTTGGTCGCGGAAAATCAAAACCAAGTTGGCGGGGTGGAGGTAAAACGTTTGGCGACTAAAGTTTGGTCGCTGAAAATAAGGCTATCTGCGACCAACATTCTTGTTAGTTACTGAATAATTGTCCTACACCGACTAAATGCATATTTGGTCGCGAAAAAGCAATACCAAGTTGGCACGAGTCCAATATTTCGCGCGGGCTGGAGGTAAAACTTTTGGCGACTAAACTTTGGTCCTTAAAGGTTCACCTCCAGCGACTAAAAAAAAATTTAGTCCAGGAAAACTTTTACGAATAGCGCCTTTTTCCAATGAAAAAATTGGGCAGAAAGTTTGAGTTTTTTAGTGACCAAACTTTTGGTAGTAGAAGGTTCCCGTAAAACCGAACGATGTTGTACTAGCCCCTGTAAGATGCTAATTTCTAAGTTCAAAAAAAAGAACGGTTTATTTTCAAACGGTGCCGTTTAACACACTACCAGAAAACAAGCATATAGTGACGGAAAACTAGTGACGGCCCGTTATCAGTCACTATTTGTGACGGAGTAGTGACAGATAGGAATTTGGTCATCGTAGTATGAACTTAGTGACAGATTAATGACAGACCGGTCACAGAATGTGCGGGTAGGATGGACCCTAAAACTTAGTCTGCATCGTAGTGACGGGGTATCTGTCACAAAACTGGTAACCAAAATTGCAACCAGACAGTGACAAATTCAGCCGTCACAAAAATTGTAATCCAAGTGTTTATAAATTTTTAAAAGATTATTTTTGGTAGTGACGGATTATTGACAGAAATTTCCGTCACCAAATTTAATTTCTAATTCTAAAAATATTAAAAATATTATTTTTGAGTAATTATAAATTAAAAAAAGTAAAAAGTGAGAATTTCAAAATGGAACAAAGTGTCCCGCCCCACCCAAATCACAAAACACCATCCCCCCCCCCCCCAAATCACAAAACACAGCAAGATTGTTTCTAATCATAATTCCTATATTTTAACGGAATCAACGCCCATGGAATGCTTATGTCTAGAAAAAGCCTATGCATTTTTTGCTTTGCAAAAATGTGAACACGACAAACTGCCATAAAGAAAAATAGGTAAAAAGAAGAAGAAAAAAAAGAAGGGGTGGGGTGGGGTGGGGTGCTAGGGTTAGTGTTGGTGGACGCCACGTGCTTGTGTGGGACGCCCGCTGGCCTTTCCTTTCCGATTTTCGACAAAAATCCCAAACCCCCTGCACGACGAAGCGGTTTCACGAGCCGCTCCACCCCCCCCCCCAAACCCTGCCCCCCCCCCCCCCCCCCCCCCCCCCCCCAAACCCCGCCCTTCCCCCCAACCCCCTTCTTGATCGAGTTAAAGATTCCTGGCGGGAAACTGGGAGGAGAACTGAGGCCCGTAAAAACCTAGCTCCCTTCCCCTTTCTCCTCAAAACCCTACCTCCACTTCTCCTTCCTCGCGCCTCCAAAACCCTAGCTGAAAACTAGAGGGGAGAGGGAGGAGAAACCCTAGAATTCCAACCTTCTCCTCGTCAAAGCCTCGCTCCGTCGGGCGATGGCACTCTACCTCCTCTTTGAATCCGCCTCCGGCTACACCCTCTTCCACGCGTACGGCCTCGACGAGATCGGCCAGAACACCGAGGCCATCCGGAACTCGGTCCTCGACCTCACGCGCTTTGGCAAGGTGGTCAAGCTCGTCGCCTTCCACCCTTTCTCCTCCGCCCTCGATGCCCTGAACCAATGCAGCGCCATCTCCGAAGGTGAGCTCCGAACCCTACCTTCCCCCCCATCTGCTGCCCATTTGGGGTTCGAAGTTAAATTTATTCGATTTTGTTGCGGGCTTCTAGGGCTCATGACCGATGCGTTGAGGAACTTCTTGGAAATCAACCTTCTGAAACCAAAAGAGGGGAAGAAGGCTAAGTTCAGCCTCGGCGTTGCAGAGCCCAAGGTTGGGTCTCAGGAAGTGTCACGACCCCCGCCCCGTTCCCGGCGGGCCGCCGCGACGGTCCTAGGGTGCGGGTAGGCATAAGGCCACCAGCCACCACGTAGAACCCTACTACCTATCAATCATCAATAAATTCTGAAAATTTTGGCATGATGCATGCACAAAATGATCACCTTTCCTATGGTGACCTGTCAGGATTATCTCATTACATACAACAACGCTACCTGTCAGAGCAGCAATCACATAACCTGTCACATAACGAACCTGGACAATATATATCAATACATCATCACAGGCATATAACTCAACTGTATAAAAATCTGGTTCCCATTCTATCCATGGTCAAACCCATATCCACAACAGGATCTATGACTGTAACTATACACTAAATACAACAGAAGGTTTATAATACACCAAAAGGGAATAAACCTCTATCTACATTATACTATACTATACTATGGAGCGGCACAGCTAGCAGGCAACCACTAATCCTGCTCCTCTCTATACAATACCTTTCCTGCAATCAAAAACATCAAACTGGGGAGTGAGTATATAAATACTCAGTGAGTGGAGTAGAGAGTACTATGCACATGAGACAGAATATAATCATGGCTCGAGATGAAATCTCAAGATCAATAACAAGATGAACATGAACTCAACATAGAGAATATGGAGTAAGTCATCAATATCACCACAATCAATATCAACTCATCTGAAGCATATATGGAATAATCAAGTAAACATATATGCTACTCATGAATATGCTCAACAGATCATAATGCTGGAACATACAAATCAGGTGTCAATATGCTGAAATCATCACTAGACAGCTGTCAGGAGGTGGGTTTTACGCCCCAGGCGAACCAGCAACAACTCCCTACTGTCACATGCATATGCAGGATAAGACACCACACTAATCATGTAAATGCCGGCTAGTATCCAGAACAGAAATCCATCTCACATCTACATACTAAACGGCACCTCGCGGGAATTCTACATCCGCGGAAAGCCATACTGCACCTCGCGGGGTCTTACTATGCCCGGCGGCAAGCAGAATATAAGTCGTAGGACCGGCCGATCCTACGCCTAGGGCCGTATCCCCCCCTAGGAAGGGACTGGGCTCCGCCCACCCAGAAGGCTACTATGTGCACAAAGGCCGATGTTCAACCCCATCGACTATAGGTGTCCTGCAAATACTGCCAAGCCATGCATAAATGCCATAATGCACCCTCCCAATACTCTACTAAAAAGGAGCATAATCAAGACTACCACTCACTCGGCCACGATCCAATTATAACTAACATCAGGGTTGGGAGTGAGGAATCACGGGAGTACAATGCAACTCAATATACCATGAGAAGGGCTCTACAAGTCTTTGAAATAGAGGAAATGAAATCAATTTACAAAAGAAGTCATTTCACAATTCAGATCCAATTTAATTACTCATAAAGGAGTATAATCAAGCTACGACTCACAAGTCTTTAAAATAGAGGAAATGAAATCAATTTACAAAAGAAATCATTTCACAATTCGGAATCAATTTAATTACTCATCAACCCCTCGTAATTCCTCTCAATGTTCCCTCAAATGCATGTACAGAATAATCAAGCATGGAGAATCAAGATTATAGAGGAATCTACTACAATATCAATCAATATGCTCAAGTGGAATCAATTCACACTTGGCGACATTCATGAAAATGAATTAAGGATGCTCATGGTGCAAAGTACATGACTCCCACTCACCTGTCAATCTGGCACAGCCCTGATACGCCTCCAAAAATCTACAGCTGGCAGTGGGGAACTTCTTCCTCTTGTTCCCTAGCTTCTTGCCCAACTGATACATGCATTTACAATATATTTAGTTTTGTACCAAGGGCTATAATCTACGTGCCAATTATAATATAGGGAACTTTAATTGATTCAACTCCCCTGTTCCCTAAATCTTTTCTTTTCTTTCTTCTTTTTCTTTTTAATTAATTAACTCACCATTTATGTGTATTAGGGACTCCCTTGCATGAGTACAAGGTCCCTTTTAGCTTGATCTAGGCTTAATACCCTATTATAGCATGAAATCCCCTATTTTCCACCCGGATGAACAGTAACCCGGACCGACAGCCGGTTACTTCATCCCAGGTTTGATCCACTTTTCAGACTCCAAATTTGATGAAATTTTTACCTAACATTCTACACTCATAGAGGATTCCAAAGAGATAACATGCATCATCATCGGAGGCCGTTTGACCTCCTAAATAATTTGCCGAAGTTGGGACTTCGGCACAGTTTTTCCGTAGTGCCGGAAAAATTTGTCAAAATCCGATTCTTCCTCTTTTAACCGCCTCTACAACCCTTATCCGACCCCTCTAGACTATATCCACCCTTTGTATAGCCTAATGTCATCAAAAGACTAGATAGGGATTGATATTTACCTTTTTCTTTTTGGAAATCGAGGTCCTTGCGTAGAGGGGAAGGAGATCTACGTTTTTCCCTTCAGCTAGAAGTGCAACCGGGATCTCCTTCCTCTTCCTTTCTTCCTTTCCTTTCCTCTTCCTTTCTTCCTTTCCTTTCCTCTCCTTCTTTTTCTTCCTCTCTGTCCGTCTGAGACTCCCCAGTGACTCTCTCTCGGTTTCCATCCAAAAGCCACACAAACCCCCTAATTAAATCACATCAAAACACTATTCACCCTTTGTTTAATATTATTAAATTTCCATTTTGCCCCTAACACTTCGATATATCTGCAATTATGCCATTATCTTTTGATTCCTTCCCATTTTGCCCCTAACACTTCAACGCATCTACTATTATGCCATTAACTTTTGATTCCTTCCAATTTTACCCCTTATATCAATTTTAAAGGACTATTCTATCCCCTTTTATATAAAAAAAAAAAATTTTGGGGTTATTACATCCTCCCCTCCTTATATAAAATTCGTCCTCGAGTTTAAAAGAGTAAATTACCTGATTACTCAAAGAGGTGAGGGTATTTGCTCTTCATACTTTGCTCCGACTCCCAAGTGCATTCTTCAACATTGTGCCGGTGCCATTGGACCTTTACCATACATATTTTCTTATTTCTCAGCTTCCCATCCTTCTTCTTCACAAACAGAACTGGGGCACCCCATGGTGATGTACTGGGCCTAACAAACCCCTTGTCTAGCAGATCCTGCAACTGGACCTTCAACTCCCTCAGCTCTGTAGGTGCCATACGATAGGGAGCAATCGATATAGGGTTTGTACCAGGAAGAAGTTCAATACTGAACTCAATTTCTCTATCAAGTGGGAATCCTGGTAATTCTCCTGGAAATACATCAGGATACTCCCTAACAACTGGAATCTGCTGCAGATCCACAGACTCTACCTGGGTGTCCATCACATAAGCTAGATAGCTTTGACACCCCTTTCTCAGCAGCCTCTTTGCTTTTACTGCAGACACCAAATTCATTGGGATCTCACTCCTGTCCCCTTGATATGTAAATTTCCCCTTATCTAAAGGTCTGAAAATAACACTCTTTTCTTGGCAGTTAATGGTGGCACGATTGTCTGATAACCAATCCATGCCCAGTATGACATCAAAGTCTAACACTGCCAACTCAATCAAATCGACTGGGAGTGTCTTACCTTCTACCTCTACCACACAGGTAGGATACACATATCTCACTTCTATACTATCCCCTACAGGTGTGCTAATAACTAAGGGAATATGCATCAATATCTTATCCTTAGCTAACTTTTTAGCAAAATAAGGGGACACAAATGAATGGGTAGCTCCAGAATCAAATAACACTCTAGCTTTAATCTTATCAATGAGGAGCATACCTGTCACAGCTGCATTTGATGCCTGTGCCTCCTGTGGATTTACCGTGAACACCCTTCCTTGCCCTTTGCCTGCTGGAGCTAACAGCTGAGATGGTCCAACACTCTGCTGTGACGCTGGTGTCTGACCTCTACCTCTGCCTACAGGCTCCCTACTACTAGGCCTGTCCATCTGCACAGAAGGATAGGATGCCAAAGGCACAAACTGCTGGGTGGCACCCTGCGGGCATTCTCTGACAAAATGACCCGGCTGTCCACATCTGTAGCACACTCCCTGACCCATTCTGCATCTGCCAGGGTGCTGCTTCCCACATATGCTACATACTAGCCATGATTGGAACCTAGATTCAGTTCTGGCCATAGTGACTGGAGGACGAGGTACTGATGGCAGAAAAGTATCTTGTGATTGACCTCTTTCCCTCCATTTCCTCTTACGTGGGGCAGGTGGAGCTGAGCGTACAGACTGCTCCGTCGGGCCCTCCGAGAGATCTACTCCCTCAGATCTATTTCTACTGCTTTGCCCTTTCCCCATACTCATTTTTCTCTATTCTCTTTCAGCTCTTTCCTCTTTGTTTCTGATCTCCCACTGTTTTGCTTTATCAATTAGCCTAGACAAGGTGGGGACCTCTACTGCCAGTACTGCATTATAAAGCGGGGAAATCAGACCCCGCCTGAATCTTTCTATCCTGGCAGCTTCAGTGGGGATGATGTAAGGAGCATACTTCCCCAATCTAGTGAACTCACGAGCGTACTCAGATACGCTCATTTCGGGCATCTGCTTCAGCCTCTCAAACTGAAGAGCCCGATTCTCCCTCTCAGCCGGAGACAAGAACTCATCCATCACTGCTTGCCTGAACTCTTCCCAGGTTGGAGGATTCCTACTGTACAATCTGTCCTCCACTTGTCTCTGGTACCAGTCCCAGGCATCTTCCTTCATTGTAAGCCCTACAAGTTCTATAGCTCTTGCATCAGAACAGGGCAGTCTCCGTATCATCTTTTCAGTCTCCTCCAGAAATCTCTGAGGATCTTCACCTTCTTCCCCCTTAAACTCCGGGGTTCTAAGCCTCAGAAACTCCTGTACAGTAATCCCCTCATCATCTAGAGCCCGCCTGGCCAAACTTCTTGGCACGGGTACAGGAGGTGGGATAGATACTACTGACGGGGCAGGAGGTTTTCCCCGAGCAATCTGCTCCCTCAGAGCCTGATTCTCTGCCAGTAACTGTTCCATTAATGCATCTCTACTTCCTATCTCTCCTTGATCATCAACCCTCCGTCTATCAGCAGGAGGAGATTTTTCTCTTTGGGGCTCGACATGTGCGGAACCCGCATCCAATGCTATATCTGGCTCCATCCTCCTTCCAGGACGAGCAGATCCTCTCCTTGGAGGTATTTTTTATATGTCTCTAAAAGAGTTAAAAAGAGAGGGCAGTCGTTACACACTGAGTCATAATATATTTTACTGAATTGTAAATGACTCATAAATTAACATACAGAAAAACCTTATGCTCCATAGTATAATCCTATACTTAATCCTGACTCACCCTATTGCTCTGACAGGACTCTTCTTAACCTTTGCTCTGATACCAAGCTTTGTCACGACCCCCGCCCCGTTCCCGGCGGGCCGCCGCGACGGTCCTAGGGTGCGGGTAGGCATAAGGCCACCAGCCACCACGTAGAACCTTACTACCTATCAATCATCAATAAATTCTGAAAATTTTGGCATGATGCATGCACAAAATGATCACCTTTCCTATGGTGACCTGTCAGGATTATCTCATTACATACAACAACGCTACCTGTCAGAGCAGCAATCACATAACCTGTCACATAACGAACCTGGACAATATATATCAATACATCATCACAGGCATATAACTCAACTGTATAAAAATCTGGTTCCCATTCTATCCATGGTCAAACCCATATCCACAACAGGATCTATGACTGTAACTATACACTAAATACAACAGAAGGTTTATAATACACCAAAAGGGAATAAACCTCTATCTACATTATACTATACTATACTATGGAGCGGCACAGCTAGCAGGCAACCACTAATCCTGCTCCTCTCTATACAATACCTTTCCTGCAATCAAAAACATCAAACTGGGGAGTGAGTATATAAATACTCAGTGAGTGGAGTAGAGAGTACTATGCACATGAGACAGAATATAATCATGGCTCGAGATGAAATCTCAAGATCAATAACAAGATGAACATGAACTCAACATAGAGAATATGGAGTAAGTCATCAATATCACCACAATCAATATCAACTCATCTGAAGCATATATGGAATAATCAAGTAAACATATATGCTACTCATGAATATGCTCAACAGATCATAATGCTGGAACATACAAATCAGGTGTCAATATGCTGAAATCATCACTAGACAGCTGTCAGGAGGTGGGTTTTACGCCCCAGGCGAACCAGCAACAACTCCCTACTGTCACATGCATATACAGGATAAGACACCACACTAATCATGTAAATGCCGGCTAGTATCCAGAACAGAAATCCATCTCACATCTACATACTAAACGGCACCTCGCGGGAATTCTACATCCGCGGAAAGCCATACTGCACCTCGCGGGGTCTTACTATGCCCGGCGGCAAGCAGAATATAAGTCGTAGGACCGGCTGATCCTACGCCTAGGGCCGTATCCCCCCCAGGAAGGGACTGGGCTCCGCCCACCCAGAAGGCTACTATGTGCACAAAGGCCGATGTTCAACCCCATCGACTATAGGTGTCCTGCAAATACTGCCAAGCCATGCATAAATGCCATAATGCACCCTCCCAATACTCTACTAAAAAGGAGCATAATCAAGACTACCACTCACTCGGCCACGATCCAATTATAACTAACATCAGGGTTGGGAGTGAGGAATCACGGGAGTACAATGCAACTCAATATACCATGAGAAGGGCTCTACAAGTCTTTGAAATAGAGGAAATGAAATCAATTTACAAAAGAAGTCATTTCACAATTCAGATCCAATTTAATTACTCATAAAGGAGTATAATCAAGCTACGACTCACAAGTCTTTAAAATAGAGGAAATGAAATCAATTTACAAAAGAAATCATTTCACAATTCGGAATCAATTTAATTACTCATCAACCCCTCGTAATTCCTCTCAATGTTCCCTCAAATGCATGTACAGAATAATCAAGTATGGAGAATCAAGATTATAGAGGAATCTACTACAATATCAATCAATATGCTCAAGTGGAATCAATTCACACTTGGCGACATTCATGAAAATGAATTAAGGATGCTCATGGTGCAAAGTACATGACTCCCACTCACCTGTCAATCTGGCACAGCCCTGATACGCCTCCAAAAATCTACAGCTGGCAGTGGGGAACTTCTTCCTCTTGTTCCCTAGCTTCTTGCCCAACTGATACATGCATTTACAATATATTTAGTTTTGTATCAAGGGCTATAATCTACGTGCCAATTATAATATAGGGAACTTTAATTGATTCAACTCCCCTGTTCCCTAAATCTTTTCTTTTCTTTCTTCTTTTTCTTTTTAATTAATTAACTCACCATTTATGTGTATTAGGGACTCCCTTGCATGAGTACAAGGTCCCTTTTAGCTTGATCTAGGCTTAATACCCTATTATAGCATGAAATCCCCTATTTTCCACCCGGATGAACAGTAACCCGGACCGACAGCCGGTTACTTCATCCCAGGTTTGATCCACTTTTCAGACTCCAAATTTGATGAAATTTTTACCTAACATTCTACACTCATAGAGGATTCCAAAGAGATAACATGCATCATCATCGGAGGCCGTTTGACCCCCTAAATAATTTGCCGAAGTTGGGACTTCGGCACAGTTTTTCCGTAGTGCCGGAAAAATTTGTCAAAATCCGATTCTTCCTCTTTTAACCGCCTCTACAACCCTTATCCGACCCCTCTAGACTATATCCACCCTTTGTATAGCCTAATGTCATCAAAAGACTAGATAGGGATTGATATTTACCTTTTTCTTTTTGGAAATCGAGGTCCTTGCGTAGAGGGGAAGGAGATCTACGTTTTTCCCTTCAGCTAGAACTGCAACCGGGATCTCCTTCCTCTTCCTCTCTTCCTTTCCTCTTCCTTTCTTCCTTTCCTTTCCTCTCCTTCTTTTTCTTCCTCTCTGTCCGTCTGAGACTCCCCAGTGACTCTCTCTCGGTTTCCATCCAAAAGCCACACAAACCCCCTAATTAAATCACATCAAAACACTATTCACCCTTTGTTTAATATTATTAAATTTCCATTTTGCCCCTAACACTTCGATATATCTGCAATTATGCCATTATCTTTTGATTCCTTCCCATTTTGCCCCTAACACTTCAACGCATCTACTATTATGCCATTAACTTTTGATTCCTTCCAATTTTACCCCTTATATCAATTTTAAAGGACTATTCTATCCCCTTTTATATATAAAAAAAAAATTTTGGGGTTATTACAGGAAGTGACCAAGATTCCTTGCCAGAGCAATGAGTTTGTTCTCGAGCTCCTTCATGGTGTCAGGTTGCACTTTGATAGGTTCATTAAAGACTTAAAGGTTGGATTTTTGTCACCTGATTGAGTAGTTTATATCTGCTATAAGTTATACTGGGTTTTCATGTAAAGATGATGTTGTTCTGTTTATTTTGTCTTGTGGTTATAGCCATCAGACTTGGAGAAGGCTCAGCTGGGTTTGAGTACAATTATTGTTCAGGATCTCGGTCATTTGTTACAACAATGACTATACCGGTAATATGTTTTTGAGTATGTACTGGTTATATTTTTAGTGAACTGCCTGTGAAACAGTCTATGGGATAGTTTTGGCTATTGTAAGATAGACAATTTGCTGCAAGTAGATTTTTTATTCTAGTTTGCTGCAAGTATATTTTTGGAATCCTTTTATGCAAGTAGATCTGACAGTTATTCTAGTTTTCTTATTTTGTAGTGGCTATATGCTAATCTAAATTACACTTTGCAGCTGGAGTTTAATAGTTCTGAAAATCTTGAATTTTCAGAATTCTATAAGAAAACTCATACCAAGAAGAACAAAGAGTGAATTGATCCTATTTGCGCCGTGAAACATGTAGGTATCTAAAATCTCAATAATTATTTAAATCAGTTTCTGCTTTTGTAAGGTTATATACATTTAATTCTGTTGTTACCTTTGCATGGACAGTCAAAGATGTTGAGCTTGCGAGAAGAATCTTCCCAATCTGGTGTGCAATTAACATCAGAGGAGATGTATAGGCAGGCACTTGGATGAATAGCAAGATCAGATATTTTTGGAATTTTTAATTTACATTTTAATGTGTTTGGTGATGATTATCACCTTAACATATGGTATGGATGAAACATTGTGATGTATGGTTAATAGGTATGCTTGACTTTAGACTTATAGATGATGATATTTATAATGAATGATTATGGATTCTCCAACATTATGTATACTTCTATTTGGATGAGAAAATGTATTGTGCAATATGGATATTGGATAGGCTGTGTTGGTTGTACAGAATTTGGAACGAGCCCAAAAATAAATATTAAGCTTATAATTTGAATTGTTAATTAAATACAGGTTAATACTTTCTGCCACTAAAAAATGTTTGTTGCCAATGCATTCAAATACATTCTGCGACCAAACTATTAGTGGGGGAAGATAGACATTCAGTGACCATTTTTTTGGTAGCGGAAGACAAACCTTCCACGACCAACTATTTGGTCGGTGTTGAAATGAGCGACAACAGATTTTGTCGCTGATAATTTTCTTCGGCAACCAAATGTTGGTCGTTGTTGGTGTACCTTAGGTGACCACACAATATTGGTCGCCAAAACCTTTCAGTGACTAGGGTTCGGCGACGAAGGGTATGCTAGTCGCGAAAAGGTTTCGGCGACCAAATATGGTTATTCGGCGACTAGAATCTTAGTCGCTGAATATGTATTTTCTTGTAGTGACGGGAGTCGACTCGAGATCGATGGTAGCAGAGGGGGAGTCGACTCGCATACAGTCGGGAGTCGACTCGAGGTCAATAGGCGCATAAGGAGAGTCGACTCGCGCATATTTTGGAGTCGACTTGAGGTCGAGTCGACTCGCGACTCAGTGGAGTCGACTCGCAGTCGGGATCCGATTTTTTAACCCTAACTTCATCGTTTACTCAACACTTCTATTCACCGCCGCCACTGTTCACAAGCCCTAGAGCCGACTCCTAGAGCGTCTCCGGCCGACCTTAAGGTTTTTTCCGTCCATCTTCCTCGCTTCTTTAGGTTCCTTCCTCTTCCCTAAGTCAAAATGCCTCGTAAAGCCGTTGTCCGGAAGAGACCCCAACCCGCGACCGGTGCCGAGCGGCGTTCCAAGGCTCGGAACGATCCCGCGAGGCCACAACCTCCGGCTCGTTCCCCGCTGAGGGAGGTTCCCTCGAGGCCGTGCGCCGGGAAGGCGGTCTCCACCGGGAGATACGTCGATTTCGACTATCTCTCCCGGGAGGGCTTTACTATAGGAGAGAGACTGCGGGCCCAGGGCTTAGAGTATTTTTGTTCCCTAGATCTCCCCACATACCCTGGCCTAGTTAGGGAGTTCTACGGTACTGTACATAGGGGCGATGGGGGTATCGAGGGCATGGTAGCCGATGTCCCATTGTTCATTTCGGAGGATATCATTGCTCAGGTCCTCCATCTTCCACAAGTAGGGGTGGCTCTCACACACCCCGAGGATAGGACTGAGGCCCTTATGGCCATTCTAGGACATCCACCTCAGTCCCCCTTAGATGAGGTGTCCGCTAGCTCACTTTCAGTTGAGATGCGGCTCCTCTTGAGTATCATCTCTAGGTCCCTCTTCCCGAAGACTGGCCGCTTCGATTTTGTATCTGAGAGAGACCTAGCTCTTATGTTCTACATCCTCCAGGACACCCCAATCAACTTTCCCAAGATGATGTATAGATATCTATGTGAGCCACTAGATAGACCTAGGCTCACCCTCCCCTATGGCATGATGTTCACTCTTCTGTTTAGGGAGGCCGAATTCCCATTCCTGAGGGGGAACCCTCTCGCGCATTGCGATGGACAGACGCATGCTTCCGGGAACCCTACACAGGATGGGGTTTCGGAAGGTCGAGGGAACCTGGGTTAGGAAATCATCCACCTCCACACATACCACCAGACATTCCCCCAGTCCTGACCCAGACTCAGACTATCCTACCTTTCCCTCCACTTCTGCTCCCACCACCTCAGCCGGACCCTCCTCCTCAGCTCCACCTACTCAGCCCATGGAGGTCCGGATCGCTCCTGAGCAGCTCCGGGAGTTGCGGCAGGAGATAGTTAGAGATCTCCGGGACGACCTACTTAGGGAGCTCCGGGGTTCAGTGCCTGCTCCTTCTCCTGCACCTTCTTCAGCGTTGGTCCCTTCCCTGTCCGCCGTGGCTGAGATGACGGCCCATGTGCGGGAAGAGATCGACAATGTAAGTTTCCTGATCCAAGCCCAGTTCCACAGCATGAGCGAAGTCACGAGCACTACTCGGAAGATGCGCGATAACGTCCGACAGGATATGGGCACCACTACCCAGGGGGCAGAGCGCTTGGCGAATGTACTGATCGCCAAGTTGGACACACTGCAGGAGACCCTGACCGAGCTCTCCACCACACACAGCAGGGCCACTTCGGCCATTATCTCCCAGCTTGGGAATGTCACAGACGGGGTCACTCTCCTCATGGAACAGAACAGATTGAGAGGAGGAGCCACATCCTCGAGGAGACCCTAGCTGCTTTTGTTTTATTTTGACATGTATCTTTTGCTTTACTTATTGTATTCACAAATGTATTTATATATACATCAATACAATGAGTAGACATATTCATTTCAATACTGTGCCAATTGATCTCTGCTTGCTTGTATGTTCTATTCACTTCCTTTTTGATACGATGACAAAAAGGGGGAGAAATATGTAATAGATATGTAAAAGAAATAAATGAAAATCAATAAAAAAAAACTTTTAAAACACACAATAATTTGTTCTTAGTGGATTTGATACCTCGAGGCTCATTATCTCTCTGTTGGGGCTCCTAATGGAGTAATCTCCAGAATCTATTCAAGGAATATTCGGAGATTAGTTGAATCCTACTCAAGAACAAATTGACAGATTTTCCCTCTAAGAACCAAATACTTAAGTTCAAAAACTTCAATGCATTAAAAGGAAATTCAAAGAATCAAAACAAAGTAGAATGCATATGTTGAGGGGGAGAATCTGAATTTTTAAAGCTAAATCATTAAATATATATAAGCCAAACAATTGATTGCATGATATGAAGGCTTATATAATTCCAAATGAAAGGGGGAGCTTTAACTCCAAAATTTATTGTTTCACACCTTTCAAGCTTGGATAAATTAAATAACCAGACACTTGAATTCATTTATAGATCTTATTTCCTTGTTTATTGAGCAATTCACTTTACATATACTCAATGTTTTGTCATCATCAAAAAGGGGGAGATTGTGGAGTGATTGATTAAAACCCTATTTGATTTTGATGAGCTCAAAGCATTTAAGTATATCTTTCGTTTACTAATGAATTCAATTGAGTGTTTCAGTGAAAATCTTGTCTAAGTGTTTCTAGATTTGGTTCAAGATATTTTTGATAAGTTAAGAAGTCAGTTTGAGCCAAAGTCTGAGACTCGAGTCGACTCCAGAATAGTACGAGTCGACTCCAAGCGTATCAGAATCTCTGGCACGGGCTCGAGTCGACTCCGGATCATTACGAGTCGACTCCGACTGAGAACAGACAGACGAACAGAAAGACTCAACTCAAAACCTGTCAGCGAGTCGACTCCTGAAGTGCGCGAGTCGACTCCAATGCTTACAGAGTCGACTCTGGAGTAGTATGTGTCGACTCCAAGGAGTTACAGACAGAAAAGTCAGAGAGCGATTTTCGACCCTGAGATTCGAGTCGACTCCTGTAGAACGCGAGTCGACTCCGATGGTTGGCAGGTCGACTCCAAAGAAAGCGAGAGTCGACTCTCAGTGGTACACAAGGCAAAAGTCAGAGAGCAGTTTTCGGACTCTGAGATCCGAGTCGACTCCCGCAATGCGCGAGTCGACTCCGAGACAGCGCGACCCCAAAAAGACAGAAGACCGAATTATTATCTCTGAGAGCCGAGTCGACTCCCAGACAGCTCGAGTCGACTCCAAGGCAGCGCTACATCAAAAAGGCAGAAGGCTGTGTTTCGAAAACTGAGAGCCGAGTCGACTCCGGAACAGTCCGAGTCGACTCCAAGACTGGATGAGCCAAAAGACAGAAGATCGGGAGTTCGGGCTCTGAGCATCGAGTCGACTCCCAGGATTGTCGAGTCGACTCGAGTGGGCCAAGTTGAAAAATTAGCTCCATGGACTTCATGGGATGAGCCGACTCCGAAAATGGCAAGTCAGCTCCAGAAGTTGGCGAGTCGACTCCGGGTTAAGTCGAGTCGACTCCCAGTCGCGGAGGTCACTTTAATTCAAATCCGGAACAGTTGCCGAGCCGACTCCAGAAAAGCATGAGTCGACTCCCTCTACAGCCGAGTCGACTCCAGATCGCGTGAGTCGACTCCGACCCCAACGGACATATTGTCAGGATGTGCAGAGTGTGCAGAACGGGCAGAAAAAGGTGTCTAACGGCTAGTTTCCGTGGGGGATGGCTTAAATAGCCACAGAGGACTGTAGCAAGGTAGAGAAGCACTATTCCACTCAAAGAAATCAAGCATCCTATCTCTGCCAACTGGTTTTCAACAGAAAAGAAGAAAGAGCGCCATTAACTCTATCCAGCTACCTCTTTCCAGCATTTAAAAGAAGTCTCCTCCTGCCTTCAAGTCGACCAGACATTCAAGAGGAGACTCACAGTTCAAAAAGCCCTACTCTACTCCAACTCAAACGTGTTTGAGGGCTCTTAACTTCTCTCTAGTTTATATCGCTGTATATCTGCTTTTTAGAAGCTCTGTTTTTCGGTTTGTGTCTGTTCTTTCCATCTTATCTTTGCTTGATTCAATCAGGGGATTGAATCAAGAGTGCATAGAGGTTGGTTGGTGAGCCGAGGGTAAAACCAACGTGTAAGGGTTCGATTGTGATCCCGGAAAAACAATCGGAGTGGTTCTAGTCGGTGAGCCTGGGAAAACCGACCGAGTTCGTTGTGAGCTCATAAAACAACAAGTTGGGTTGTGAGCTTGTAAAACAACCGGCTGTAATCCGAGGGGTTATAGTGAATTCCCAAGTGAGACTTGGGGAGTGGACGTAGGAGCTAGGGTAAGCTCCGAACCACTATAAACATTGTGTTTGTGATTGCTTGTGTCTCTTTCTCTCACTCTCATTTCACTCACAGCACATAGCAACTAATTATTCATCTTGCAAAAGTATTAATCAGTCATTCACAAACGTTTCAATTGCAAAATTATTTTTAAAACCCAATTCACCCCCTCTCTTGGGTTGTCTATCTGGGCAACATGCATGTTCAACTGTAATATTGGACCCATTATCATTCACCTTAATGGGAGGCTATGATCTAGTTATCTATACAACTTATCATTTTAAGGATCTAATAATTTAGAGGATTTTAATTGACATGTGACACTGACCGATAATTCAAAATTCTTCCACTGACTTCACCAAGTCATACAGAGGACTAGCTCTTATTGGTCTATTAGACACCTAAATCAGTCACACTGATTTCCCTTAATGGCATGGGTGAGTGCCAAGTCTTAAGGTACCTTAATCAAAACTTGATTGACCAAATTGGCTAGGTAAGAGAGATCATGGGAGGGTTATGCCATTAACCTCTTTCCTAGACACCAACTATATTGGCTAGGTAAGAGGTAGCCCCAAATAAAAACCATGATCAAATGCCGACTTACCTTAGACACCAATTAGTTTATTAAGTTGATTTAGATTATCCTTGGTGTTGCCCAAGGTGACAAGCCAGGAGGGGGGGGGGTGAATTGGTTTCTCGTGATTTTGACTATCTTACTTATGTTAATAGATGAGTTAGTGGAATCAAAACAAATCACAATACAAACAACAAGAAGTATAGTGGTTCGGTGCTCTCCTAAGCACCTACGTCCACTCCCCAAGCGACCCCTTGGGAATTCACTATAATTCCGCGGATTACAGTTGGATTGTTTTTCGGGCTCACAATCCAAAAACCTTTACACTTTGGTTTTTCGGGTTCACCAAAAATCTATGTTGGTTTTACGAGCTCACCAACGAACCTATGTTGGTTTTCCGGGCTCACCAACGAACCTTTACAATTGGTTTTACGGGTTCACCAATCAACCTATACCGTTGGTTTTACGGGCTAACCAACTAACCTTTACAAGGAGTTTAATAACCAAAGTAAGAAGATTTAAGCTCCTAGACGAGCAAATATAATAATATAATCTACAAAGAAGAGTTTAGAGAATAGTTATCGCTTGATGTGACTTCTCTCTTCTTTGTCAAGAATGCTTCACTCTTCAAGGGTGGATGGAGCTCTTAATGACTTTTTGAATCTGCTCAACCACTTTCTTTTGACTCTTGAATGAAGCACTTGGATGAAGAAGATTAGGGCACTTTGTCTTTCTTGTGTACTCTTTGATATTTTGCAAAAGGATGTTCTCTCTGATGAATAGTGCCACTTTAAATAGTTTCCTTCATCCATTGGACAAGCCCCAATGGTTAGAATTCAAAAACTAGCCGTTACTCACTGTTGGAAGGACAAAGAGTACTTCTGTAGAACTAGCCGTTATGCTTCTGCCCGTGTTTGGGTCGACTCAACCTGTCCTTGGGTCGACCCAACTTTCACTTGGGTCGACTCAACCTTTTCTTGGGTCGACCCTCTCAGAACCACAGAAACTTGCAATTCAGCCTTCCTTCACTTGGGTCGACTCAACATTTCTTTGGGTCGACTCAAGGTTCAGTTGGGTCGACTCAACTTCCACTTGGGTCGACCCTCTCAGGGTTTCCAGAGAACCTTTTCTGTCATGTATTCTGTCATTGCCTTTGAGTCGACCCTCTCAGTGTTTCCAGAGAACTGTTTTTTTGAGTCTTTGAGAGGCTTGAAGTTTGGGTCGACTCATGCTTTCCTTGGGTCGACCCAACTACTGTTCATCCGTGCCATTTTTGCAGAAGTGTGCCAGATGCTTTCTTGATGTGCCGGGGTCGACCCAATCATCCTTGGGGTCGACTCAATCCACACTTTGCTGCAACTCAAGGTTAGATTCATCCAAATAAACAATGAAATGCATTTATACAAATATACTGAGAGTAACAGACTTATAAATGAAGTATCGAATTAACTTGTAACATACTCTTGATTATTGCTTGTTAATCATCAAAATAACACTATCATCCTCAATCTCCTCCTTTTTGATGATTACAAATTATAGAATATGAGCCTATTGATACTTATTTTAAAATCAGTTTTAAAAGGGCTCAAGTTGCTGAATTTCAGCTTTTCAAATATGAGAGTGAAGTCTCCCCCTATTTTATCCAAATGTTTCCAATTTGACTTTTTGAATTGCTCCCCCTTTCATTTATATTTCATTAAAGATGAAACTTCAATTTGAGATAAAGCATGAGTTTCAGATTATGTATCGAGGTGTGAAAGGTATGTGCCAAATTCTGAAATTCTATGTGCCAAATTCTGAAATTCAATAGTAATTTTAGATTTGATCATTTTCATTGTTACAAATTGCTCCCCCTTAAATGTATATGCTTTCCCATTATAATTTTCAATTTGTTTTACAACTTATTTCTCTTTTCTTACACAACTTATTTCTCTTTCTTTACTTCTCCCCCTTTTTGTTATCATCAAATAGGTGCATGAGAATAGATACAATAAATAACAAACATTTAAACTTCATTGATCAAAATAGGAACATTTTAGTACAATAATGCCAAAAACAAAAGCAAATACAATGTTCTTTAATCAAGGTTCAAAATACATGATCAACACAAGATACATATGAGAACTAGATACATATCCTAGGCTCTAAACAGAAATACTAATATCAGCCTAGGGAGTATCTAATGGCTGTGATCTAGTCCTCATCCTCCTAGTATAAGTGGCGAGGGGAGGTCGAGCCTGATGAGACTGAGTCTGGCGTGGAGCTCGGTAAGCTGGATGACTCTGTGCCGAAATCTCTGACTCAGCTGTCTGTGGCACAGATGGTCCATGAACCTCTCTCTCTCTCCGTAGAGCTCCTATCTGCTCTCTCAGATCACTGATCTCAGCAGACATGATATCTAATCGGCTCGTCAGCCCATCAGTGATAGTCCTCGCCTGAGCTGACATAAGCTCAGTCATCCTACTCCAGAACGCATCTGTGTCTCCCGCAGGAACAGATGACGATGGTCCAGCCTCTGAAGGTGCAGTAGGATGATCCATATGCTCCTCATCCTCAGGGATAGGGTCTCCAATATCTAGTGCATCACCCTGAATCCCTGCTCCAGTACGAACCCACTGCCCGTTCACTTTCTCATAGCCCATGCGAATAAGTGATCGTGCAGTGTATGTATCAGTATGAAGCAGATACCTGCAGATCTCCCCCTCGACAGATATGTCGTGCTGTCGGAAGATCAAGGTGAGTATCATACCATAAGGCAGAGATAATCTAGAGTTGCAGATCACCTTCCTCATCTGCCTAAGTATCATGGCCGGGAGATTCAGGGGAATACCCTGAATAATATGCTCCATCACTACTAGATCTCGCTCTGTAATGAGATCAAATCTCCCGCTCTTCGAAAATAGAATCCTATCAATGATGTTGTGCAACAACCTCATCACTGCAGAAAGAGAGCTCGCTATAACCTGCTCCGAGAAGTCGAAGTCTTCATTCTCAAGAATTAACTGCAGGGCTCTTAACTTGTTTTCTGGCTTTTCTGGAGTTGCTCCTTCGCAGGGGAGATGAAGCAACTCACTCAGACTCTCTTCGGAAACTCGAACCCTAACTCCTCGAACTTTCGATATGAGCCCTCCCATCCCAGTTTTGAGGAAGGCATAGAACTCCCGAACTAGTCCCGGGTATATCACCACATCTAGGGAGCAAAGATACTCCCAACCTTGCCTTCGGATCCATTCCCCCAAACGTAACCCTTCTTGATCAAGAAACTCGGAATGGATCCTTCTCCCCATTGTAACCGGTCTCCCCGCAAACTTTGCAAGCTGTACTGAAGGGGAGGGAGGAGGAGGTGGCTCTACACGTGTCTCACCTTGTGGAGACACTGTAGATGGCTCCGTAGCTTTTCTTTCCGCACGTTGGATCCATGAGACTCTCCCGGATCGCTTGGCTACGGCTCTTTTGGGTCCCATTTCTCCAAGATTTTGAAGTAATCTACTATTTGGAGATGATTGGAGAGTGAAGAATAGGGTTTTCGGAAGAGGACAAAGGGTAAACAGTGCCCTAGATGGCTCACGGGTCTTCCTTTTAATAGTGGGGTCCCGACGTTGGGTCGACTCAAGAATTTTCTTGGGTCGACTCAACGTTGGGTCGACCCTATTTTGGGTTGGGTCGACCCAAGTTCAGAAATTTTTCCTTTCTCTTTCTTTTCGCTTCTAAAAATTTTTCTCGCTTCCAATCCTTACAAATTCTTTCTAGGACAATGATACATGAGTAAGAAATCTATAGATGACAAGTTTGACTCATGTTTCATGGGTTTTTAGAAATAGGAGGAATGTATCATGAGACTGCTTGCCCCCTTTTATATCTCTTCAATAAAAAGGATCACATATGCCTAATTCCCTCCTTAGCGTGCAGAATCTATCTTCACTCAAGGGTTTTGTGAATATGTCAGCTATTGTTTTTCAGTGCATATATGCTCAATACATATGTTTCCATTTTGCACATGATCCCTAATAAAATGATATCTTATTTCTATGTGTTTGGCTTTAGAATGCTGAACCGGATTTTTAGTGAGGTTGATGGTACTAGTATTATCACACTTAATAGGAATGTTATCTAGCTTAACTCCATAGTCCTCTAGTTGTTGCTTAAGCCATAGTACTTGAGCACAACAACTGCCAACAGCTATATATTCAGCTTCAGCTGTTGACAGTGCCACTGAATTCTGCTTTTTGCTAAACCAGGATACTAAGTTGTTTCCTAAGAATTGACATATTCCACTAATGCTCTTGCTATCTAATTTGCATCCAGCAAAATCAGTATCTGAGTATGCAAACAAATCTAGACAGGAGTCTCTTGAGTACCATAATCCTATGTTCGTAGTTCCTCTTAAATATCTAAGGATTCTTTTAACAGCACTTAAATGTGACTCCTTAGGATATGATTGGTATCTACCACATATTCCTACACTAAACACGATGTCTGGTCTACTAGCAGTAAGATAGAGCAAGGATCCAATTAGTCCTCTATAAAGCTTAATATTAATACTCTTTTCTTTCTCATCTTTGTCAAGCTTACTAGTAGGATTCATTGGAGTGCCTACTCCCTTATGATTTTCATTCCCAAACTTCTTTAGTATTTTCTTTGTATACTTAGTTTGATGAATGAAGATACCTTCTTTAGTTTGTTTGATTTGTAATCCTATAAAGAAACTTAGTTCTCCCATCAAACTCATTTCGAATTCTCCGTGCATTAAATCAGCAAATTCTTTGCAAAGAGTATCATTTGTGGCACCAAAGATTATGTCATCTACATATATTTGTACTACTAATAGATTTTCATCCTTTCTTTTGAGAAACAGTGTTTTATCTACATTTCCTCTACTAAAGTCATTATTTAGTAGAAATTTGCTTAATCGATCATACCAAGCCCTAGGTGCTTGCTTCAATCCATATAATGCCTTATGTAGTCTAAACACATGATTTGGCAATTCATGATTCTCAAAACCAGGATGTTGCTCTACATATACTTCTTCCTCTATAAAACTGTTTAAGAATGCACTTTTTACATCCATTTGATACAATTTGAAATCCATGAAACATGCAGAAGCTAGAAGTAATCTAATAGCCTCTAATCTAGCTACAGGAGCAAATGTTTCATCAAAATCTATCCCTTCTTCTTGATTGTATCCCTTAGCTACAAGTCTAGCTTTATTTCTTATAACTAACCCATTTTCATCTAATTTATTTCTAAAGATCCATTTTGTTCCAATTACAGAGTTATGCTTTGGTCTTTCAGTTAATGTCCATACATTACTTCTTTTGAATTGATTTAATTCTTCTTGCATGGCATTTATCCAATTGGTATCTTTTTCAGCTTCTTCATAAGTCTTAGGTTCTAACTGTGAAACAAAAGCAAGATAATCATTTAAATTTCTAAGAGAGGATCGAGTTCTTACCCTTTGAGAGGGATCACCAATGATTAAGTCTTTAGGGTGTCCATATGCATACCTCCATTCCTTTGGCAAGTTTTGAGATTGTGGTGGCACGCAATCATCTCCCTTATCTTGAATTGGCACGTCATCAATATTCAATTTTTCAAAGTTAATAATTCCTGTATCATCATCAAGAATATTTTCTTTCCTAGCAGACTCACTATCAGACTCATCAAATATGATATTAACTGACTCTTCGACTACAAGAGTTCTTTTATTGAATACTCTGTATGCCCTGCTAGATGTGGAGTATCCTAAGAAGATACCTTCATCTGACTTGGCATCAAATTTACTTAGATCCTCCTTGCCATTGTTTAAAATGAAACATCTACATCCAAATACTCTAAGATATTTAGCAGTTGGTTTCTTATTCTTTCAAAGTTTATAAGGAGTTTTCTTAGTTATTGATCGTATTAAAACCTGATTTAGAATATGGCAAGCAGTGCTTATAGCTTCAGCCCAAAAGTACTTTGGAAGATTTGACTCGCACAACATCGTGCGTGCCATTTCTGCCAATGTCCTGTTTTTCCTTTCAACAATCCCATTTTGTTGAGGCGTTCTAGGTGCTGAAAATTGATGTGAGATACCATTTTTATTACAAAATTCTTCAAAGTGTTGATTTTCAAATTCAGTACCATGATCACTTCGAATTGCTACTAAGGTGAGCTTCTTTTCATTTATGATATTATTATAAAGTTTCAAGAATTCTGAAAATGCTTCATTCTTATGTGCCAAAAATGAAACCCATGTATATCTTGAAAGATCATCTACAATAACTAGTCCATACTTCTTTCCTCCTAGACTCGCAGTTCTAGTGGGTCCAAATAGATCCATGTGTATGAGTTCAAAAGGCCTAGTTGTTGATACTATATTCTTCGATTTGAAGGATGATTTAGTTTGTTTTCCTAATGAGCATGGTCCACAGATTTTGTCCTTTTCAAAAATCAATTTTGGCACATCTTTTATTAATTCCTTCTTGACAAGTTTTGATATTAATTCCATACTAGCATGTCCTAGTCTACGATGCCAAAGCCAACTTGTTTCATTTTTCTTTTCTTCATTAGTAATTAAGCATATTCCATTTTTCTTGCCTAAATCATGAAGATCTACCATGTAAATATTTCTTTGCCTTTGTCCTACAAGTACAATGCTATTATCTTTAGGATTTGTGATTATGCATACTGATGCTTCAAATGTGACTTTAAACCCTTTATCACAAAATTGACTTATGCTAAGTAGGTTATGTTTCAAACCCTTAACTAATAAGACATTTTCAATGAAAGAAGATGGAGTAATGAAAATTTTACCCTTTCCAATGATATACCCTTTTCCATTGTCTCCATAGGTTACTACTCCACCCTTCTTAGATTCCAAGGTGACAAATTGATCTACGTCACCGGTCATGTGTCTTGAACAGCCGCTATCTAGATACCATCGTTTTTCCACTTTATTAGCTGCAAGACACCCTTGCAATAAAGATCAAGAAAGAGCTTTAGGTACCCAAACTATGTTGGGTCCTTTAGGGTTAGTACTTGATGTTCCTTTTGGAACCCAAACTTTCTTGAATTTAAGCTTATGATTATTACTCAATTTGTTTTGACTGAACTTTCTATAGTTACATTCATATGTTTTATGTCCTAATTTATTGCAGCAATGACAAGTAATATTTTTATTTTTAGCTTTTACAAAAACGTTCTTTAAGTATTTTTGTTTCCTATTTGTTTTATATCCTAATCCAGCCTTATTATATACAGCTTTTTGATTATCAAGAATCATATTTAATTTGGTAGAACTAAGTGTAAACTTATCTACTAAGGATTTATATTTTTCAGCATATTCTTTTAATTTGACATTTTCAGCAATTAGATTCTTGGTTTCATTTGTGAGTTTCCTACTTAATGTTTCATAGTTATGAGATAGTTTTAACTTATCTTTGATAAGGAAACTTATCTTTCACCAAAAACCTATGTTGGTTTTACGAGCTCACCAACGAACCTATGTTGGTTTTTCGGGCTCACCAACGAACCTATGTTGGTTTTCCGGGCTCACCAACGAACCTTTACAATTGGTTTTACGGGTTTACCAATCAACCTATACCGTTGGTTTTGCGGGCTAACCAACTAACCTTTACAAGGAGTTTAATAACCAAAGTAAGAAGATTTAAGCTCCTAGATGAGCAAATATAACAATATAATCTACAAAGAAGAGTTTAGAGAATAGTTATCGCTTGATGTGACTTCTCCCTTCTTTGTCAAGGATGCTTCACTCTTCAAGGGTGGATGGAGCTCTTAATGACTCTTTGAATCTGCTCAACCACTTTCTTTTGACTCTTGAATGAAGCACTTGGATGAAGAAGATTAGGGCACTTTGTCTTTCTTGTGTACTCTTTGATATTTTGCAAAAGGATGTTCTCTCCGATGAATAGTGCCACTTTAAATAGTTTCCTTCATCCGTTGGACAAGCCCCAATGGTTAGAATTCAAAAACTAGCTGTTACTCACTGTTGGAAGGACAAAAAGTACTTCTGCAGAACTAGCTGTTATGCTTCTGCCCGTGTTTGGGTCGGCTCAACCTGTCCTTGGGTCGACCCAACTTTCACTTGCGTCGACTCAACCTTTCCTTGGGTCGACCCTCTCAGAACCACAGAAACTTGCAATTCAGCCTTCCTTCACTTGGGTCGACTCAACATTTCTTTGGGTCGACTCAACTTCCACTTGGGTCGACCCTCTCAGGGTTTCCAGAGAACCTTTTCTGTCATGTATTCTGTCATTGCCTTTGGGTCGACCCTCTCAGTGTTTGGGTCGACTCAAGCTTGGGTCGACTCAACTTTCTCTTGGGTCGACCCTCTCAGTATTTCCAGAGAACTGTTTTCTTGAGTCTTTGAGAGGCTTGAAGTTTGGGTCGACTCATGCTTTCCTTGGGTCGACCCAACTACTGTTCATCCGTGCCATTTTTGCAGAAGTGTGCCAGATGCTTTCTTGATGTGCCGGGGTCGACCCAATCATCCTTGGGGTCGACTCAATCCACACTTTGCTGCAACTCAAGATTAGATTCATCCAAATAAACAATGAAATGCATTTATACAAATATACTGAGAGTAACAGACTTATAAATGAAGTATCGAATTAACTTGTAACATACTCTTGATTATTGCTTGTTAATCATCAAAATAACACTATCATCCTCACTTGGGAACTCGGGCTCGACCACTGAGCCACAATCAGATCTAATTGAAATGTTTGGATATGATAAACTACAACTATTGAGTTTGATCATTTTAGAAATCTTGATTTAGTCTAGTTCAACTATTGATTAGATTAAATCATGTTTCTTAAGTTAGTCCAGTTCAATTTGATTTCATGATTAGGTCTAACCTAGTCAACTAATCTGATTGTGCTAACCCATGCCCCAAATCCCATGTTCAAAATTTAAATTTTATTCGAATTTCAAATTTTGAATTTTAAATCTTTATTTGAAATTCAAATTTTAAGTTTTAAATTCAACATTTAATTCTTAATTAAATGTATTATGATCATGGATTTAAGATGTCAATTTATTCCAAATATAAATAATTTATATTTAAATTTTATGGTCATAATAAATTTAAAATTGAAATTTCATAAACATCAATTATGCATAATTTCACAAAAATAAACTATTTATTTTATGATACAAATTATTCTCAATCTTGTGCTAGGACAACCTTTTCACTGTAAGGAGTTAACCTTATAGCAGGACAACCTTATAATTCAGCACAAGATTGATATTTTATCATTAAATCTAGATCTAATCTAAATTTAAAAAATTAAATCATGTATAATTCTAAATGTTATAGGCCAATTCCATCGGCCAACTTGGCTCTGATACCAGTTGAAGGAAAATTTCTCGAATTGTCCAATAAAATTGGATGCCAGGCATGAAAATTAGTTTTAAATTTTTTTTATTTGTAAAATAATTATAAATCTTAAACATAATAATATATAAACCATACCTCGATCCCGCAGCGGAAGATGGTCGAGGTAGACCAGATCTAGATCTTTGAACGTTGCTTCACGAGACTTGGATCTGCAGGCCCTCTACTTCGCGTGCACGTCGCGCAGGAAGGTTGGACGATGTCTGTATTTTGCAAAAAATACTTTTTAGAAAAAGGACCCTAGAAGAAAATACTTTTCTTTTCTTCTCCTTCTTCTTCTTCCTTCTCTCCCGTTTCCAACCCGAGAGCTTTGATTCTGGACCGATCGCAGAGGAGAAGAGAGGAGACCAGAAAGCCAGATCTAGATGCTTGCCACTGGAGAGAAGATTGAGAGAGAATGACCACTTCTTCTCTCTTCCTTTTCTCCTTTAGAAAACTCCCACCGAAGTCTCTGTCTGTGAAGTTTCTTCCAAAGATTTCACAAACAGATTCACTTTAATTTTTCCTCTCTGATTCGTTCTCTATTTCAAGAGGAAAACGTGGGTCCATCTATAGGCCAATACAGTGAGGATTTAAGAGGAGTTATGAGCTGCCATTATCGAGTTAAATGTAAGATTCGTAACGTTTGTTTTAAAAAAAAATAAATGTGGAGAAAATCATCCAATTCATCTGATAATAGCCAGATTTCAAAAATCAAAATTAACCGAAATGTAGCCGGTTCAAAACCGAACTTTTCGGTCTAAACGGCAGAGCGGACGGAGGCCGGACGGTGGCGCGACGTGGCTTTGAAGCATCAGTGGAGAAGGCTCTATTTGGCTCCCAGGTGTTTCTCCCATCGCGGTTCATGAGAAAAACTCTTAAGAGTCCGCGGTTGTTAACGGTCCATGGATGGTCCACAAGATTTTAAAACAGGTTAGCCGTCAACCATTTAAGTGGGATATGAGGATTAGCCAAATAGGAAATGGGTTAGCCCATTTTGTAATAAAGCAAGCCTATTTGGTTCTAAACCAAATTGACAGCCCATTTGAATGATTTTTGGCCTGAAAAAATTTCACATGAATCCGACTCATAGGAGATTCAAGTGGGTCCAGTTTCGGCTCGATCCAAGTCCGACTTAGATCAGAACAAATATGAAATTAAATTTCAATTAAATCATGATCGAGCCCAATTACACTAATTGAGACCCAATCAAACCCAATCTCAACAATTGAGTCTTGATCAAGTTCAATTACATTAATTGAAACTTGATTGACTCAAAATACAGACTTAATTAGTTGTTCATCCATGCAATTTAGCATATACCTCATGTTCAGTGCTAGCTGAACATAGACAGAACCAAATTCCAAATGACCCACAATTTAATTCTTAATTAAATTGGGTCAAGACCTTTCTACTTAGCTTGACTGATGTTTGTGACTCCAATAGGTTTGAACACTAAACCGGTAGTACATGGACTACTCCAAGCACTAATCGAGGTGACCATCTAGCAATGATACCCAACATCCGGATGGGTCGAATATGCTAAGCAACATTCAAGAACCTAGACGTATGATTATTGCATAATTCATTCCTATGACCATCGATGCTCAAGATGACCTCAGAGTGGACTGTCGAACTCTGGATCCGGTCATCCATAGTGTATTTCAATTAATCAAATCAAATGATAGATCACTTGGTTTACCCTGGCCAAGATTTTACTGAATTGAAATACAGTGAGACATTAACTCCTATAATCTGGAGTGGTCAATCCCATCTTGACTCATACACAGACTTTGCGAGTACTTGACTGCACCCAGCATCCTTTCGATCCCTGAATTAGAAATTCAGGTCGTCTAGTGCCTAAGTACAATGAGTTGCTTGCAAGTCACTGTGATAGTCTCAGGTCTAAGGGGTACTTATGCCCATACGCTTCGCGAGCTAACTTCCGACAGTGGAGTGCTCCGTAGGTGAGTCACTGTTCAGTGACGATGTACTGCTACATCTCACCTGTATGCCATACAGTATCTCCACACTTCTTGGTTTAAGAGGACAACCAACTAAATGGCACACAACGACTTATGCTTGACATAGCTATCGTCCAATTGACAGCTCGTTATTTGGTCGCGAACTGGTTTAAGGACTAAATGATAAAACCTCCTTTATCCACTAAATTAGTCTTAAGAACTTTATCACAATACACAGGAGTTCAATTTGAAGATGTATCACTTGTGATGAATAAAAAATGCTAGAATAAATTTTTATTCATTTTAATAAAACATATACATAATCCAATTTCTTACAATTAAAAAATTGACTTTGGGACACAATTCCCAACACCTACTTGCCAGCCAATCTTCTACAGGATGTGGCCACATAGCTCGAGTTATATGTGGAGGAGAGCTAGTGCAGCCTATTGAGGCATTCATGAGTCAAGTGGCTGTAACATTAAGACCATTTATGAAACGACACAAAACATTTTTGGATCTAATAATATAGTAAGTTAAAAGGTTTGTTTATGCTATGGAGAGCTAATATTATACGCCACAGCATACTCCAACGTATACAATGACAAAACTAATATATCATACTCCTGTGGTAGGTAAATCGGCTTGTCAATTCTTACAATACAAAAATATCAAGATTCTTAATAAACTTGACTTTTGATTTTGAGCCTACAAGATGAGCAAGGTCGAAGACCACCTTAGAGTGTCCTTAGGATTTATAAGTCGAGATGATAAGGAAGGTACCTTACAAGTCAATATAAGAGGTCAGACCGAACAGGTTGTCACAATGGCTTATTTGTAGATGGCTACCGAGAAAAATGTCGGTGGAATCATGCTGACACATGACCCTATCATTGGAACCATTCATTCACTTGAGGTGAGGGATGGTTGTAGCAATTCAAATTGCCTATAGTGCAGCTCATCCCTACTCCAAGGGTTAAGGACAACTACTGTAGTGGATACCATCATCTCCTCATTATTAACAACTATGTATGCCAAATCTATATACGAGGGAGCAAACTATTAACCAGCCAATAGCCTATGTTTCTCCAAATCAGTTGTATCCACAACATGCATCGGTTAGGGGCAAGCATGGTGATGGATCTTATCTCCACCAGATCCTCTATGGTTTCTACCTATTACTCAACTTTAAGTTTCACCTCTACTAGAACCTCCATTGTCTTCAAATAAGCCAAGTTGATTGATATCCAAGTATAAAGTTAAACTAATCGATATGGTGTCAGATACATCCCATCACCTTTCTGACCATTAACTGATGGGATATGAGAGGCATTGCTTACACCATATCTAGATCGAGATTATGATTGAAAGGTTGATATATGAATGAAAGTGTAAGTCAAAACACAAACGGTGTAGATCGAGTGAATGTGGTGTAGACCGAGAGGGTAAAAACTATTGGCCTAAGATGAGGCTTTTCGTGAAACAAAAGCCAAAAAGTGGCTAACCAGCAGTTACCGCTACTCCGTACATAAATGAATGGTGTGCTATCCAGATATGAGACTAGTAGAAGGAATGTGATTATCATGCATAGTGGGCTACGTAATACAAACCAACAAATAGTTACTACTATCTTAACACTGCACGGACCATTTTCTAGAACAAGAGAGAACTAGTATGACTAGTTAGCATATAGGAATAGTAGAAGGAAGATTACTATCATATATGATAATAGTGGCGCATGTGTTGCAAACCAACAAGGATAGATGTCAAAAGTTTAGTGAGACCTATTCCAGTAATTAATGGGAGCTACTTTTAAATATCAAAGGTGAACCCAAGAATGGGCTTTTTTTCACTTAAAAAATCAGACTTTATCTTTATTCTTTATTTGTGAGGAGGTAGGATGAGAGGCTGCTGGCTCAGAGTTTGCAACTCTCTTCTTGGATGGTCTTCCAAAGTGTCAAACCTGAAAAAATAGACAAAAGAAGAACTATAAGTCAATTACAATAATAGTGACCAAGTGATAGTAATAGTAATACCTATCCTCTCTCCCTTTTGTTGCCCACTTGGCGGCTGTCTTGACCAGATCTGATGCCCTAAGCCTTTTCTTTTCTGGGCCTTTGCAAGTTCTAGAATTGTGCTAATGCTATAAGCAATTTCCACATCTTAATGAGGTGCATTTTCTTCTAATTCTAACTGAATCGTTGGGCTCATCCTCTTTCCTTTTTCTCGTCTTTTTGGGTCTGCTTGGAGAATCACTTAGGGGAGGGGGAACAACAGTCGGATACTCTATCCTCGACCATGACTTTATGTCATAGACTAGCTGAATGATGTGCTCATAAGTCCTAATAAATGTATCTTTATTGTACCAGTCATTAACAAAATGCTCTATTTCCTTTCTCATGAATATAATTGCTGCCATAATATGGCAACATGGGATGTCTAGTAGATCCCATCTTGTACATTTGCAGGCTCCTTCCCCCAAGTGTACTACATATCTCAAGTTACCATACTTATTTTCAAATTTCTCCCCTCCTCTCCAAATATAATGGCAGTCCATAGCCTCAAACTTGGGCTCTCTCCAGCTTCTTTTGTATCCTGGGGCATAGACGATCTTCAAGTTTCTCCAAGCCTTCTCTCTTAGATTAGAATCTCTACATTATTAATCTTCTTATGGTCTCCAACAAGATGATAATGGAATTGTTCGAGCATCATTAGTATACTTCTTGAAGGACTCGCATATATTATTTAGCAGTATGTTTAACTTGTATCTTGTATTGAATCCATGCGTTGACCACAATTCATGTGATTGCTGTCTCAGCATGCTTCTCATCCAATTGTTCAATCCTTTACATGCAGCTTCAAAATCATATGTCGTGATCATTCCGACACACTTCCAAAGTATATTTCTAAATTTTTTTCCCCTTGAACCCTGTAGTCTTATAATTAGCATGCATGTGCTGCACATAAAATCTATAATCAGCACCTAGAATAATAGATAGAAATATTTCAAATAGACCTTATGCAAGTATTGAATAAGTGAACAAGTTAATACAAAGTTACGTGCCATTAAGACATTATACTAGAACATAGTACTATTGAACAACCAATACTTACTTTTTGTTTGTCAGATATAAAAGTCTATTCATATTCTTTAATAGGACTAATACCTCCTAACAGGCATGTCAGAAACCAAGTCCAGCTATCCTTGGTCTTTGTCTCAACCACGATCTATGCAATAGAGAACATGGTGTCATCCATCTAGTCCAATCATGGATATGTACCCTCTTACAAACTTCATCTAGCATACAACAAGACAGCAATACAACCTCCTAAAAATGAGCTGGTTGGCCTTATCTGGCCTCCTTATATCTAACAACATGGTCCTTCCAAGATTTATCTTCCTAATGATCTCATAATACTCCCATAGGTGAGCATACTACTACCTGTGGCTCCCTTGAATGATCTGCAATGCTCTTACCTTAGCTCTATAGCATAGGAATTTAGAAATGAAAACACAAAAATCTTCACCTCTCTTCTTACCTACTCCTTGAAGCCTTTAAGACTCCACTTTGCATAGCCCTTATCTCCTCGAGGTATTTATCTGCAATAAAGGTAGATATCACATTATGGTTTTCAAAATGCCTTCCATACTTATGAATTGGTTTGAAGGTCTTAGTTTGGTAGGTGTCCTCCCTCTGCAATGGAAAACCATACATCCTCCACATATCATCCTTCTTGCATATAGCCATCATCATGCTTCTCTCCTTCTTCTTATATATGAAGTCAAATTGCTCCTGAATTCAATAAAGCCTTATTACCTTCCTGAACATAGCTATAGAGCTGAACTTCATGCCAACCATAAGCTTGATTGATTTCTTCAAATTAAAAATTTTATTGAATTCAGAATAACGTGTAGTCTAAATCCCACTTTTTGACTCACTATCACCAACCAAGGTCCTAGGCTCATAGCTTCCACTAGACTCCACTTCTCTCCTCAATGCGTATACTTCTGCAAGATCATTTGCATCTATGTTGAGCTTGGAATGCTTAGCCTAAGCTCTTATCTACTCATTGATAAGATCCTTATTTGCATACTCATCAAATAAATCATCGTCATCCTCTTTATCTAACTCTCTTAGCTCACTAAGAGAAATATTAGAGTTATACTAGTGCCACTACCATCTCTATGCTTAGTAGTGGCTGCACCTCCTCGCTTCTTCTTCTTCTTTCCATGTGCTATCTCCTCCTTAGTAGTAGCTGCAACTCCCTTCCCCTTATCATCACCACCTTTCTCCTTTCCTTATAGCTGATTTCTTCTCACCAACTCTTTTGACACCTAGTCTTTTAATTCTAGTCTTCCTGCTCTAGCTTGGCTCGGTTACTTCCTTACTGGTGGTTGTATACCCTAATATCTCAACCTTATTGCCCCCTTGGTGAGGTATATCTCCACCAGTTGCCTTCATACCACTAAAAGTAGTAGCCACCTATGAAGGCTAATGGGATGGAAGCAAGGGAACATCTTGGTGGCTCACATCCACTTCATCCATCTTGTGCTCTACATAGATTTGCACTACATCCTACCTTCTCACTACCTCCAATATATCCAATATGTCCTTATCACGACAAAGCTTCTTCAAGCTACTCATGAAGTTGTGTTTTAGTATGAGGTTATAAAAATGGTTACAATTCTTGTACCCTAACTAGTCTATCATCTCTTCAAGATCTGTAATACTCATCCTATTCGAGTTGCAATTATCGAAGTAGCTCATATATCCCTGGCTATAGTATATGTGGATGACAAGCTTGATGGATCCATCATAATAGATCTTTATAGTTAATAGATCACTGCCCATCCTTATAAGAATAGACACATGAAACCCGTATTAGCAAAGACTTCTCACGACGCTATTACAACAAACACATTCAACATGAAAATATTATCTTACAGTAGTGTTGCCCAAATAGACAACCCAAGAGGGGGGGGGGGTGAATTGGGTTTTTAAATTAACTTGAATATTTAAAACTTTGAGGATGATTAATTAAAAACTATAGCAAGTTATTTAATTAAAGCCTAGTGCTGTGAGTAATGTGCGGGGAAGAAGATGAGAGACAATGCACTACAAACACAAAGTTTTATAGTGGTTCGGAGCTAACCCTTGCTCCTACGTCCACTCCCCAAGTCTCACTTGGGAATTTCACTATAACCCCCTTGGATTACAGCCGGTTGTTTTGCAAGCTCACAACCAAACTTGTTATTTTACGAGCTCACAACGAACTCGGTCGGTTTTCCCAGGCTCACCGACTAGAACCAACCCCGATTGTTTTTCCGGGCTCACAATCAAACCCTTACACACGTTGGTTTTAACTTGGCTCACCAACCAACCTTAAACCCCTTGATTCAATCCCCCGATTGAATCAAGTAAATACAAGAGATAGAAGAAAACAGAAAATAGCTTCTCAAAAAGCAGATTTAAAACAATATAATCGTAAAGGAGTTAGAAGCCCTCAAACGCTTTTAAGCTGGTGAAGAGGTATGGCTTCTGGAACTCCGGTCTCCTCTTGAAAGAGTGGTCGACTTGAATGCAGGAGGAGGAAGCTTTGATTGTTGGGAAGAAGTTGTTGGAGCAGTAAATGCAGATCTCCCCTTTTTCGTTTAAGAGCACTTGGAGAGCTTGAAAACTTGAATGCTTGGAGTGGAATGTCTATTCTCTACCTTGCTACAGTCCTCTGTGGCTATTTAAGCCAACCCCCACGGAAACTAGCCGTTACTCTGCTTTTTCTGGCCGTTCTGCACACTCTGCGCAGCCTGACAATATGACCGTTGGTGGGTTGGAGTCGACTCGCGCGATCAGGAGTCGACTCGGCTGTAGCAGGAGTCGACTCACGCTTTTCCGGAGTCGACTCGGCAACTGTTCCAAATTTGAATTAAAGTTGCCGTCTTGACTGGGAGTCGACTCGTCTTGACCTGGAGTCGACTCGCCAACTTCTGGAGCTGACGTGGCAATTTTGGAGTCGGCTCATCCACTGAAGTCCGTGGATCCAAATTTGAATTTTGTCCACTCGAGTCGACTCGACTGTCCTGGGAGTCGACTCGAATCTCAGAGTCCGAACTCCCGATTCTCTGTCTTTTGGCTCATCCAGTCTTGGAGTCGACTCGAACTTCCTTGGAGTCGACTCGGCTCTCAGTTTCCGAAAGTTGGTCTTCTGCCTTTTGACGTGAAGCTTGTCTCGGAGTCGACTCGAGCTGTCTGTGAGTCGACTCGAATCTCAGAGGCAGTAACATGGTCTTCTGTCTGTTGATGGTCGCTCAGTCTCGGAGTCGACTCGCGTACTGCGGGAGTCGACTCGAATCTCAGAGTCCGAAAATCGTTCTCTGACTTTTTCTTTGTGTTCCTCTGAGAGTCGACTCTTACCTTCTTTGGAGTCGATCTGCCAACCATCGGAGTCGACTCGCGTTCCACTGGAGTTGACTCGAATCTCAGACCCGAAAACTGCTCTCTGACTTTTCTTTGTGTTTCTCTTGGAGTCGACTCTTACTACCCTGGAGTCGACTCGTTGAACATTGGAGTCGACTCGCGCACTTCGGGAGTCGACTCGTTGACAGTTTCTGAGTTGAAGCTTTCTGTCCTTCTGTCTGTTCTCAGTCGGAGTCGACTCGTACTGATCTGGAGTCGACTCGAGCTCGTGCCAGTGAACTTGATACGCTTGGAGTCGACTCGTGATACTCGGGAGTCGACTCGAGTCTCAGACATTGGTTCATGCAGACTTCTTAACTTATCCAAAATACTATGAACCAAGTCTAGAAACACTTGGACAGGATTTTCACTGAAACACTCAATTGAATTCATTAGTAATCACAAGATATACTCAAATGCTTTGAGCTCATCAAAATCAAATGGGGTTTTAATCAATCACTCCACAATCTCCCCCTTTTTGATGATGACAAAATTTTGAGTATATGTAAAATGAATTGCTCATAAAACAATGAAGTAAAATCCATAAATGAATTCAAATGTCTGATAATTTAATTTATCCAAGTTTGAAAGGAGTGAAACATTAAATTTCAGAGTTAAAGCTCCCCCTTTCATTTGGAATTATATAAGCCTTCATATTATGCAATCAATTGTTCGGCTTATATGTCATTAATAATTTAGCTTGATTAAAATTCAGATTCTCCCCGTCAACATATGCATTCAACTATGTTTTGATTCTCTGAATTTTCTTTTAATGCTTTGAAGTTTTTGAACTGAATTTTATCTTTTTAGAGGGAAAATCTGTCAATTTGTTCTTGAGTAGGATTCAGCTAATCTCCGAATATCCATTGAATAGATTCTGGAGATTACTCCATTAGGAGCCCCAAAAGAGAGATAATGAGCCTCGAGGTACCGAATCCACTTAGAACAAATTTGTGTGTGTTATTAAGAGTTTATCTTTTTATTTATTTTCATTGATTTCTTTTACATATTTTTTCATATTTCTCCCCTTTTTACATATTTTATACATATTTCTCCCCCTTTTTGTCATCATACCAAAAAGAAGGTAATCACACACAATCAATGGCACAACCAATCATCAAATGGCACATAATTGAAGATAAAATGTCTACTCATTGTATTGATATGAATGTGAATACATGTGAGAATACAATAAGTAAAGCAAAGCAAGACAAAACACAACTCAAACACATCTATGTCCTCCTCGAGGATGAAGCTCCCCCTCTCGAGGATGCATCTCCTCCTCTGGAGGGTGTGGCTCCTCCTCTCGAGGATGTGGCACCTCCTCTGGAGGATGGTGCTCCTCCTCTCAATCGGCTCTGCTCCATGAGGAGGGTGACTGCATCTGTCACATGTCCGAGCTGCGTGATAATAGACGTGGTGGCTCTGCTATGTGTAGTGGAGAGCTCTGTCACCGACGCCTGAAGCCCAGTCACCGATGTCTGTAGTGCGTCCAGCTTGTCGATGAGTACATTCGACAAGCGCTCGGCCCCCTCGGTGGTGGTGTGCATGTCACGACCTATCTCCTCTCGCATCTGTCGAGTGGAGCTCGTGACCTCACTCATGCTGTGGAACTGGGCCTGGACCAAACTCCGGATATTGTAGATCTCTTCCCGTACATGAGCCGTCATGTCAGTCACGGCTGTCAAGGAAGGGACCAGGGGAGAGGAAGTGGGCGCGGAAGAGGGAGCAGGCACCGAGCCGCGGATCTCCCGAAGCAGCTCGTCCTTCAGATCTCGGACGATCTCCTGCCGCAGCTCCCGGAGCTGCTCTGTATCAATACGGACCTCCATAGATGGTGGAACTGAGGAGGAAGGTCCGGCAGAGGTGGTAGGAGCAGGAGGAGTGGATGGGAGGTCTGGATGGTCTGGAAGGTCTGGGTAGTCTGAATCTGGCTCAGGACTGGATGATGGTCTGGTGGTCTGAGCAGTGAGAGTGGACTTCCTAACCCAGATCTCTTCTCTCTTCCGAAACCCCATCCTGTGCATAGTCCCCGTACATAAGCGATCAGTCCATCGCAAGGCACGAGAGGGTTCCCTCTCAGGAATGGAAATCTCGTACTGCCTAAAAAGAAGAGTGAATAACATCCCGTATGGGAGTGAGAGCCTAGGTTTATCTAGGGGCTCACACATATACCTATAAATGAGCTTTGGAAAGTTGATCGGGGTGTCCTGAAGGATATAAGACATAATAGCTAAGTTCCTCTCATTCACAAAATCAAATCTCCCTGTCTTAGGGAAGATGGACCTGGACAGAATGCTCAAAAAGATTCTCACTTCAATAGGAAGTGAGCTAGCAGATACCTCATCTAGGGGGGACTGAGGTGGATGCCCTAAGACGACCGTAAGGGCCGCAACTCTATCCTCAGGGTGTGCGGGAGCCACCCCTACTAATGGAAGGTGAAGGATATGGGCAATGAGGTCCTCTGTGACACGCAACGGGACACCTACTACCGTGCCCTCGATACCTCCATCTCCCCGATGGACGGTACTGTAAAACTCTTGAACTAGGCCAGGATAGGTGGAAAGATCCAAGGTGAGGAAGTACTCTAGGCCCTGGGCTCTAAGCCTATCGCCTATGGTGAACCCCTCCCGGGAGAGATAGTCGAAATCGACAAACCTCCCGGAGGTGACGGCCTTCCCGGCCAACGGCCTAACGAGAACCACCCTAGGCGGGGAATGATCCGGAGGTGGTTGCCTCGCGGGATCGTGCCGCGCCTTGGAGCGCCGCTCGGGACCGGCCTCGGGACTGGACCTCTTCCTAACGACGGTCTTACGAGGCATCTTGACCTAAACGGGAAGAAAAAATACCTAGAGGACGGTGAAGGACCGACAGAGGAAGCTCGGGACGGACCGGAAATGACCTAGGAACGGACGGAAACTCAATGTCCGGCGAAGAATCGACGGGAAAAGGGCTTGGAGACGATCGGGGATGACCTAGGAGTCGGCTCTAGGGCTTTGTGAACAGTGGCGGCTTGAGGAAAAGTGTTTGCGAAACGACAAACCTAGAGTTAAAAAGTCGGATCCCGACTGCGAGTCGACTCCCCCTTAGGAGCCGGCTCTGAAACTTACTCGAGTCGTCTCTAAATTTGGCACGCACCTAAAACTCATGCTATAATCGTGCCAAATGAGGGAAAATCACCTAATTATGATCTGATTTGATGATCATTGAAAAGAAACTCTATTTTAACCACATTGTAATCATCCAAATCAATTATTCTAGTGAAAACCACCACTAGGATGGATCAATCACTCCTAATCCCCTCCTAAGCACACTAAACCTCTCTTCACTTAGGGGTTTTGTAAAAATATCTGCTAATTGATTATCAGTACAAACAAATTGGAGTGTCACATCACCATTCAATACATGATCTCTTATGAAGTGATGTCTTATCTCAATGTGTTTAGTTCTTGAGTGTTGAATTGGATTTTTAGTGAGATTTATGGCACTTGTGTTATCACAATTAATGGGGATTTTATCTTGTTTAATGCCATAATCTTCTAATTGTTGTTTAATCCATAAGATTTGAGCACAACAACTCCCGGCTGCAACATATTCAGCTTCTGCAGTGGATAATGCAATCGAGTTTTGTTTCTTGCTAAACCATGAGATTAGGTTTTCTCCTAGAAATTGACAGGACCCGCTGGTACTTTTTCTATCAAGCTTACATCCAGCGAAGTCTGAATCTGTGTACCCTATTAAGTTTAGGCTAGATTCTTTAGAGTACCACAGCCCTATGTTCTTAGTTCCAATTAAGTATTTAAAGATTCTCTTAACTGCAGCTAGGTGTGATTCTTTAGGATTAGCCTGATATCTAGCACACATGCACACACTAAACATAATATCAGGTCTACTTGCAGTAAGATACAGTAAAGATCCTATCATACCTCTATAAAGTTTTTGATCTACAGATTTACCTGATTCATCTTGGTCTAATTTGCATGATGAGCTCATGGGGGTGCTGATTGATTTGTTTCCCTCCATATCAAACTTCTTGAGCATCTCCTTGATATATATTGCTTGATTGATGAAGATACCTCCTTCAGATTGTTTGATTTGAAGCCCGAGGAAGTAGTTCAGCTCTCCCATCATGCTCATCTCAAACTCACTCTGCATCAAATCAGCAAATTTCTCGCAGAGGCGATTGTTAGTAGCACCGAAAATGATATCATCAACATAAATCTGTACTAATAACATATCCTTATTTTTCTTTTTCAGAAATAATGTTGTATCTACATTTTCCCTAGAGAATTCATGTTCTAATAGGAATTTACTAAGTCTCTCATACCATGCTCTAGGTGCTTGTTTTAGTCCATAAAGTGCTTTGTTCAGTTTATACACATGATTAGGGTATTGATGATTTTCAAAACCGGGAGGTTGTTCTACATACACCTCCTCATTAATAAACCCATTTAGAAAAGCACTCTTTACATCCATTTGATATAGTTTGAAGTCCTTAGAGCATGCATATGCTAATAGAAGTCTAATTGCCTCAAGTCTAGCTACGGGAGCAAAGGTTTCATCAAAATCTATGCCTTCTTCTTGATTATAACCCTTTGCTACTAGTCTAGCCTTATTCCTTTTAACAATTCCATTTTCATCTAGCTTATTTTTATATATCCATTTAGTACCTATAATTGGATATTCAGAAGGTCTCTCCACTAGATCCCAAACCTTGTTTCTAGTAAATTGATTTAGTTCTTCTTGCATTGCATTTATCCAATTTACATCATTTTCGGCTTCTTCTATATGTTTGGGCTCAAAGTGTGAAACAAAAGCTAGATGATTATTCAAATTCCTAAGGGATGCTCTAGTCCTAACCGGTTGTGATGGATCATCTAGAATTAGTTCCTTAGGATGCCCGTGAGCATACCTCCAAGCTTTAGCTAGCCCATGATCCACTATAGGCTCTTGGTTTGACGATTCTCCTTCAATCAACTTTTGATTATCATCTTGTAATCCCATCTCATCTATCTTTTCTTCAAGTATTTCAATATCATCATCAAAATTAACCTTCTTACTGGATGAGATGTCACTAGAGTCATCAAAAAACAACATGTATAGATTCTTCTATAACTAGGGTTCTTTTATTAAAGATTCTATAGGCTTTACTAGTTGTAGAATAACCTAGGAATATTCCTTCATCAGATTTAGGATCAAATTTCCCTAGATTATCTTTCCCATTATTATGTACAAAACACCTACATCCAAAAACATGAAAATAGTTAACTTTTGGTTTTCTGTTTTTCCACAGTTCATAAGGTGTTTTCTTTATAATGGGTCTTAATAAAACTCTATTTAATATATGGCAAGAAGTATTAATGGCTTCTCCCCAAAAGTACTTAGGGAGGTTACTTTCACATAACATCATTCTAGCCATTTCCTCTAGAGTTCTATTCTTCCTTTCCACAACTCCATTTTGTTGTGGTGTCCTAGGTGCAGAAAAATTATGGGTTATCCCCTTTTTACTACAAAATTCATCAAATAATTGATTTTCGAATTCGGTACCATGGTCACTTCTAATGGCTATGACTGAAGACTCTCTAGCATTTGTTACTTCCTTATGGAACTTTTTAAACATTGAAAATGCTTGGTCCTTATGTGCTAGAAACATGACCCATGTGTACCTAGAGTAATCATCTACTATGACTAGACCATATTTATTTCCACCTAGGCTTGTTGTTCTAGTTGGACCAAATAGGTCCATCTGTAATAATTCTAGAGGCCTAGAGGTAGAGACACATTTTATGGATTTAAAAGAGTTCCTAGATTGTTTGCCAAATTGACATGCTTCACATATTTTGTTCTTTTCAAATTTTAATTTTGGCAAACCCATCACGGAGTCTCTTTTAACTAATTTAGTTATTGTGTCCATGCTTGCATGACCTATCTTACGGTGCCATAACCAACTAGCATCATTATCTTTAGTTTCATTTACAACTAGACATTGGTTATGTTTTGCAAGATCTTCTAGGTCTACAACATATACATTTCCACGTCTAATCCCTTTAAAAACTAAGCTATTATCATTAGGATTTGTTATAATACATAGTGATGGTTTAAACATAACATCATATCCTTTATCACATAATTGACTGATGCTTAACAGGTTATGCTTAAGACCATCAACATATCTAACATTATCTATAAAAGTAGAAGGGGTGATTTGAACTTTACCAATACCAATGATGTGACCTTGGTTGTTGTCTCCAAACGTCACAACACCTCCCTTCTTAGCTTCAAGGATGAAAAATTGGTCTTTATCACCCGTCATGTGCCTTGAGCAGCCACTATCCAAATACCAGCAATTTTTGTTGACCTTGGCTGCAAGACACTCCTACACAAGCAAATCATGTCATCTTAGGTACCCAAGTTTTCTTGGGTCCTTCATGGTTAGTCAAGTTGGTTCCTTTTGGAACCCATACCCTTTTAATTTTTCTTTTAGTTTTACTTTTCCTAAAATTACATACATTTGCTTTATGGCCTACTGTACCACAACAAAAGCAGGTTATTTTCTTAGTTTTTGTTTCTCCAGCTTTAACAAAGAAGTTACTAAGAAGTTTTTGCTTATTCCTTGGTTTATATCCTAAACCGGCTTTATTAAACACTGCACGTTGACTATTTAGTATCATGTTTAATTTTTCAGAACTATAGGTAAATCTTTCAACTAAGGGTTTGTATTTGTTAAGTTCTTTAGTTAGTGTCTGATTTTCGGCTTTTAGATCATTAAGTTCTTTAGTAAGATCCTTATCTAAGGTTTGTTTACATTTTTTAAGTTCTGAAAATTCCTTAGTTAGTTTTTCATTTTCTTTAGTTAAGGTGTTGGTCTTTTGAGTTAAAAGTTGGTTGCTTGTTTTAAGTTCTATATTTTCTTTGGTGATTAAATCCTTATCCTTAACTAATTTATCGTATTTATGTAGGTATGATTGATTAGTTATTTTCAGTTCTTTATTCTTAAGATTTATAGCCTTATATTCTACCATTAATTCATTAAATGCATCATAAAGTTCATCAAAAGAAAAATCAGGATGCGTGTCGGAAGTTACCTCGTTTTCGTTGGCCATGAAACAGAAATTGGCCTTCTCTTCTTGTTCTTCATCCGATGATGAGGATGATGCGTCGGAGTCCGATAGGGTGGTGACAAGGGCTTTCTTCTTCTTCTTGTACTTGCTGCTCTTCTTTAGTAAGGGACACTCAGCTCGGATGTGTCCCGGCTTTTTGCACTCATAGCACCCGATCCCCTCACTTTCCCTTTCCTTACCTTTGTCCTTGCGGTAGGAATTTGAGGGGCCTCTCCTTTGATGATAGGACTTCTTGTGGTTGATGAATTTCTTGAACTTGCGCACAAGAAGACCCTCACCACCATCTTCCTCATCTTCTTCTTCTTCACTGCTGCTGCTGCAAGACAAGTCCTTGTTAGAAGAAGTAGATTTTAAAGCTATTACCTTTTTCTTATGGGAGGACTCTTCCTCGTTGTGTTGTTTCATGGTAAGCTCATGCGTCATAAGGGATCCAAGGAGCTCTTCAAGTGGAAGCTTGTTCAAGTCTTTAGCTTCTTGGATTGCCGTCACTTTAGCTTCCCACGACCTTGGTAGACACCGAAGGATTTTCCTGACAAGTTCACTGTTAGTATAGTTCTTGCCAAGGCTTTTTAGGCCATTGACAATATCAGTAAACCTAGTGAACATGCATGTAATTGTTTCGTTAGAGTCCATTTTAAATAGTTCATATTTATGAACCAAAATATTTATTTTGGACTCTTTCACTTGATTCGTGCCCTCATGGGTCACTTCAAGTCTGTCCCAAATCTCTTTTGCAGAATTGCAAGTAGAGACCCTATTGAATTCATTACGGTCTAAGGCACAATAGAAGACATTCATTGCTTTAGAGTTTAATTGTGCCTTCCTCATGTCATGTTCATCCCAGTCCATTTCTAGTTTAGGTACCTTAACACCATCTACGTATATAGATGGGATGTAGGGCCCATTTACTACAATGGACCACATCTCATAGTCTTGGGCTTGGATGAATATTCTCATCCTAGCCTTCCAGTATGAGTAGTCAGATCCATTGAAGAAAGGGGGTCTTTGGGTGGACTAACCCTCAATGTGAGAAGATCCAAATGGGGTTGTCATTTTGATCTTTTAACTCTTGAGTGGAAGAGTTTTTTGGCTCTGATACCACTTGTTGCCCAAATAGACAACCCAAGAGGGGGGGGGGGTGAATTGGGTTTTTAAATTAACTTGAATATTTAAAACTTTGAGGATGATTAATTAAAAACTATAGCAAGTTATTTAATTAAAGCCTAGTGCTGTGAGTAATGTGCGGGGAAGAAGATGAGAGACAATGCACTACAAACACAAAGTTTTATAGTGGTTCGGAGCTAACCCTTGCTCCTACGTCCACTCCCCAAGTCTCACTTGGAAATTTCACTATAACCCCCTTGGATTACAGCCGGTTGTTTTGCAAGCTCACAACCAAACTTGTTGTTTTACGAGCTCACAACGAACTCGGTCGGTTTTTCCAGGCTCACCGACTAGAACCAACCCCGATTGTTTTTACGGGCTCACAATCAAACCCTTACACACGTTGGTTTTAACTTGGCTCACCAACCAACCTTAAACCCCTTGATTCAATCCCCCGATTGAATCAAGTAAATACAAGAGATAGAAGAAAACAGAAAATAGCTTCTCAAAAAGCAGATTTAAAACAATATAATCGTAAAGGAGTTAGAAGCCCTCAAACGCTTTTAAGCTGGTGAAGAGGTATGGCTTCTGGAACTCCGGTCTCCTCTTGAAAGAGTGGTCGACTTGAATGCAGGAGGAGGAAGCTTTGATTGTTGGGAAGAAGTTGTTGGAGCAGTAAATGCAGATCTCCCCTTTTTCGTTTAAGAGCACTTGGAGAGCTTGAAAACTTGAATGCTTGGAGTGGAATGTCTATTCTCTACCTTGCTACAGTCCTCTGTGGCTATTTAAGCCAACCCCCACGGAAACTAGCCGTTACTCTGCTTTTTCTGGCCGTTCTGCACACTCTGCGCAGCCTGACAATATGACCGTTGGTGGGTTGGAGTCGACTCGCACGATCAGGAGTCGACTCGGCTGTAGCAGGAGTCGACTCACGCTTTTCCGGAGTCGACTCGGCAACTGTTCCAAATTTGAATTAAAGTTGCCGTCTTGACTAGGAGTCGACTCGTCTTGACCTGGAGTCGACTCGCCAACTTCTGGAGCTGACATGGCAATTTTGGAGTCGGCTCATCCACTGAAGTCCGTGGATCCAAATTTGAATTTTGTCCACTCGAGTCGACTCGACTGTCCTGGGAGTCGACTCGAATCTCAGAGCCCGAACTCCCGATTCTCTGTCTTTTGGCTCATCCAGTCTTGGAGTCGACTCGAACTTCCTTGGAGTCGACTCAGCTCTCAGTTTCCGAAAGTTGGTCTTCTGCCTTTTGACGTGAAGCTTGTCTCGGAGTCGACTCGAGCTGTCTGTGAGTCGACTCGAATCTCAGAGGCAGTAACATGGTCTTCTGTCTGTTGATGGTCGCTCAGTCTCGGAGTCGACTCGCGTACTGCGGGAGTCGACTCGAATCTCAGAGTCCGAAAATCGTTCTCTGACTTTTTCTTTGTGTTCCTCTGAGAGTCGACTCTTACCTTCTTTGGAGTCGATCTGCCAACCATCGGAGTCGACTCGCGTTCCACTGGAGTCGACTCGAATCTCAGACCCGAAAACTGCTCTCTGACTTTTCTTTGTGTTTCTCTTGGAGTCGACTCTTACTACCCTGGAGTCGACTCGTTGAACATTGGAGTCGACTCGCGCACTTCGGGAGTCGACTCGTTGACAGTTTCTGAGTTGAAGCTTTCTGTCCTTCTGTCTGTTCTCAGTCGGAGTCGACTCGTACTGATCTGGAGTCGACTCGAGCTCGTGCCAGTGAACTTGATACGCTTGGAGTCGACTCGTGATACTCGGAAGTCGACTCGAATCTCAGACATTGGTTCATGCAGACTTCTTAACTTATCCAAAATACTATGAACCAAGTCTAGAAACACTTGGACAGGATTTTCACTGAAACACTCAATTGAATTCATTAGTAATCACAAGATATACTCAAATGCTTTGAGCTCATCAAAATCAAATGGGGTTTTAATCAATCACTCCACAAGTAGGCAAAGGATATTAAATGGTCATGTACCACTCACATGGTATTAGACATCAACAAGCAATCCCAAGCATTGAAAAATAAAGACCTTACATGGAGAGATACTAGCTCTACAATGACTATAAACACATTAAAAAGAAGAAATAATGCAGCAATGGATGAAACATAAACATAAAGAAACTTACATTATAGTCTCAATTGATCTCTCTTTCAAGGCATATTCTCAAAATGAGATTCCATACTTCCTAATAAGGAGAACCATGAGCAGCCATTACTAATTTTCTTTTGCTCTAACTATGAGCAGCCATTGTTAATTAGAAAGGATGGCAGTGGCCACAATGGAATATGAACAATGTACAAGTCATTGGATAAACAACTAACTTTTGTTTTAGTATTGAATGTGTGCTTTAACTCCTGTTTCAGGGATAAACAACTAAAATAGTATTCAAGTCAACTAACCTTTCGTTAGTTAGTTTAGCATAAAAAACTACAACAGTGGAATGCACATTGTGGCTTTCTACTCGACCCCACATTGTTTAGCATAAAATAATATAGTGGCTTTTTGATTAAAGTGGCTACAGTAAAATGTACATAGTTTAATATAAAAAATCTTTAAGAACACACATGCACAAAGTCAAAGGGGACCACAACACATGGGTATACAAAACATAGAGAAGGGAATGAGATATACAAATCATAGTTTAGCATGAAATAATGAATTGGGCATTCAATCATAGAAAAAGGACCGCCACACGTAAGTACATAATCAAAAAAAAAATCTTTTAAGAATAGTAAGACACCAATCATTAGACCATATGTATCACAAGAGGAACTCCAATGCACCACATACCAGTGAACAATGTATTTAAACAAGCTTAAACTATGAACTTGTCATAGGAGGATATGCAACAAATAACCATATGCACAATGAATTATAACTCTAGGATTTTTAAGGAAAAATAGAGACCAAACAAATTTCGACCTCAAAACAGATATTATAGCACATAATGTAACTATATCAAATGTTTGCAAGGACAAATTTCGAGAAAAAAATCATTACTGGTCGAAGAAGGTGAAGCTCCTTTCACGGTCCGATGGAGTCTTTTCAGCTATGCGGATGCTTGCTTCGATGATGCGCAAGATTAGAGGGGCGATCGAACTCGAGCAGAGGATCGAAATGTCAGTGGTTGCTGAAAAATTGTGCGGAGGATGGAGGATAGGAGCAGGGATTCGAAGAGAATAGTCCCAATATGGGGAGGGTACTCAAAAAGACATTCATATAGGCAAAAAGAGGAAGAGGGTATTTTCATCATTTGAAATGACATGCTAACATTATCCGTTGGTCAGAAGCTAGAGGGCTACTTTGAAATAATTTTGAAATTTGAAGAGACCATTTGAAATTTTTTAAAGTCAGGAGGGTATCTTTGAGACAGATCCTAAGTTGAGAAGGTATTCTATAATTTTCTATGACAACTATTATCCTAGATTTACTTACACTAGCTTACAATTTGAAGGAACTTGACAAATTTGAAAGATATAGAATAATTAATATAGTCTGCAATTCACAAGAAACACAACTATAGAATGTTCAATGTGTATAATCGGAACTACTCCAATTGGCATATTGTATAATTAAGATTTTTATGGAAGAAGTTATCTTATAATGAATAATTAGATTTTGGATTTTTAATGCATTGTTTGTATGAAATAGCAATCACTTATTCAATTTAACTTGGCCTGTGCATATAGAAAAGAAAATTACTAAAATGTTCAGTACAAATTCGGCCATAGATGATTTTTATTATATGAATGAACCTCATTTGCAACCAGAGTAACTAAGCTTTTATGCATTTTTTATTTTTAACAAATTTTAATTTTTTTATTATTTGGTATTTGTTAACTTTGTGCCATATTATAGGGCCAAAAATACCTGGATCATTCCTGGAGAGAAAGAATTGGGTAGTTGACGTGTGGACTTTCCTTTCCTTACTCTCTCTCTCTCTCTCTCTCTCTCTCTCTCTCTCATCTTACGGATTGTTTTCTCCTGCAACCAAGATGGTGCAATTCAGGGATGAGAAGGTATGGGGTAGTTGAGGTGTGGACCCATGGAAGGAGAAGAGATTGGGAAAAGTTGACGGGTTTTTCCTTTCCATCTCTCTCGCTCTCTCTCATTTTTGGTCTTACGGACTGTTTTAATCTTATGGAATCCAGGGATGACAACCAAGTGTCTTTCCAAATTTTTAGCCTGGCTTGTTTCCTGTTTGCGGGAACAGCTGAGCCCCACCCCATGCTCGCATCGCGCGTGGCATGCATCACAGCCACAAAAGTTTTGCCATTTGTTGGCGACTTTCCTCCCAAATGAGATATTTCTCCTCATCCGATATCCGGAACTCTACGATCAACCTAGAGTGTTCTCTGAGAAAAGCCATCAACCCAGAGCGGTATTCATCAACTTACTCTCCTCGTCTATATGATCAACTGATGACCTGCACCTCTACTCGTTTCACTCGTTTTTTCCTCGCTCTTTCCATATGCTAATAGTTTGGAGTTAACAGAGCATATAGGATTGGAAGACCCATATAAATCCTTCTACAGATACCAAGCTCCAATGTTGCAGTAACTAAATGCTACAACGGCCATGATTACCTGTTGTTCCCTCCATCCGAACTCACTTCCCAATGCTCTGCCACTTCCTTTTGGACTACAAAACTCTGGTTCTCCTCCTATGTTATCCAGCTTCTCGTATTCAGGATTCCCATTCCATACCAGATTCTTTCCCATCTTGAAACATCTGAAACTAGAGGAGAGGGGAAACAAGACTAATTGCCACCTTAATGCCATCCAAAACAGCCAAGCATTGAATGGAGCTCCGGGAGAAGTACTTGATAATGATGAAGACGATGCCGAGCTCTGTCCAGTTGATTGTGTCAGAGAATTCAAGACCGAGGAAGAATTCCGGAGGATACTGGACAAGGCAAAAGAGACCGGTTCGCTCGTTGTGGTGGATTTCTATCGCACATCTTGCGGCAGCTGCAAGTACATAGAACAAGGCTTCGCAAAATTATGCAAAGGTTCTGGTGATCAAGAAGGTGATGTAGTCTTCTTAAAGCATAATGTGAGTGCTGCTCCCTTTTCTTAATATATTGATCTTGTGATGTTGTTTATATTTCTTTCATATAGGGAAGTTGACAATTGTAATTTTGCAGTTGTAGTTCTTCCTGTACCTTAATATCTGAAAAGGAATATGATGTTTTTACCATTAGGACTAAAAACGCCTCAATTAGTTATGCTTAGACTTGTGGAATTGTACAAGTGCCTGGAAGCATGGTTTGGAATCTCTTGATATGGTATAGGCCTTCTTTTGTTGTTTTAATAGTGTCATATAAGGTGGATTTGCTTCCTGTCTTGATTCTTTTCATTTAGATTTCAGTAAGCATAGTCTTATGCTGAGTAATTTTGCACATGATGGCAATCTTTATCCAAGAAATAAAAGAAAGAGCTAACTTGGAGGAAGTAGATGGGATGTTTGGCAAAAGGACAAAGAGAACTTCGTGAGGAGGGGCAACTTAGTGTAACTTGCAAAGTACTGCTGAAGAGGGATTAAGAAAAGTACAAGTTCTTCGAGCTATAAATTCAGAACAATTCGGTGGATCGTGTGGATTGTTGGATTTGAGGTTCATAGGCAAATGACAGGATGTGGAGTAATAAACTTACCAGAGAGTTGGTGATGTGAAGATGAGCTAACTGCAAGGATAATGTGGGAAAGGGACAAGGTTGAAGAAAGAAGGTAGTAACTAGAAAATAAGTGCACAAAATTCGAAGTTTATTATATTTAGTGTTCCGCTGTCATTGGAACTATAAATGATGTGCTGATGATGGATATAGTCGAGTGAACTAGACTTCTATTCTTTTGCCAAAAACACAAAATGGAATTATGGGACCTTTAGCCTGCACTTGGCATCATGATCACTTTTCTTTTTTAAAAAAATTAAAAACAAGAATTCTATTTTTCCTTTTTTTCTGAGTTTCTGATAATAGAAACCTGTTTGGTAATCATTGTTGTTTTTTTATTTTTCACAATAAATTAAAAAAAAATGTTTGGTAACCAAAGTAAGATCCCTTTGTGGCGTTTTCTCATGACTATCACTAGATCCAAAAGCGCATGATAGATGAGACCAAGCTCCTTATCTCCTCATCTGTTGCTATTGCTACAAAATCTTTCAAGGCTACGAATATACTCCACCACCAACAATAGATAGGATTATTGATATGTACATCATGAGCATTTTTGAATAAGTTACAAATAAAGCATTTAGATCCTTTCTGATGTAGGAGAGTCTAGTACAATCACCAACTGCCATTATGTATTAACCAATAGTGAATGATTGACTAAATAGATGGAAATAATAAGCTCATGGTCTGCTGTACCACCTCGTACTGTATCAAAAGGAAACCGATACAAACTCAAGTTCAGATTAGTACATGATCTGTACAAAGGTGTCTCACCCTATATTGAGGCGAACCGAGTTATGTACCTTTCCGCATTGTGATCTACTGATCTGTATTGAGGTGTACTGAGATAAAAATTGAGAAACATGGTTAAAGAATTGTTTTGGTATGGAATGGGTACTGTACTGTGCCGATCATATCATACCAAACCTGTAAGGTACTAGATGATGGGTGATTGAACTAGACTCTTCAATTCTAACACAAAATTAAGAGGACTTGAACATCATGAATAATAGTAAAATTCATAAATCATCAAATGAATCTAGAATAAAGAATAACTTAGAGAATGATCTCTCACAAGATAAAAGAAACGTTTCAAATAATATAAGGTTATATGGACTTAGGAATGATTTGTTCCCACAAGCATGTTGTAGTTAGTAATGAACCTTTCCTTAAGACTGGCGAAGGCATATTCCAACAGATTATCTTTCCAACACTTGAGAACATCCAAGTAGTGCTCATCATGGCCGGCCTCGGCGAGTAGGTGAAGGTGACCATCTTATTGAATGTTGACATATACTAGAGCCCCACTGGCCTCCCCTTTGGGGCGACTTCTGCTCTGACATCTACAACCTCATGCTCCGCATCATCCACTTTCTCAAGGACAATGGGTCATCAACATCTACCCCCTCCTCATCCTATATGCCGACTCCCACTTCCTTTTTGACTATGCCTTCTTCAGCAGCACCTCCTCCCTCTATTGTCGATGGCCTTATATCCTACACCAACATCTTCAAAGCTGTAGGAGGATGCAAAGGGAAGTTGGTGGTGGCTCGCTGAAGTGTTGTGCTTTAGGAAGATATTATCAAATAGGGAGCTGGAGCAATGTCGGAGGGAGTAACAAAGGGCCACAATAGAGGAGGGGCTGGGGAGGGGATGCTGGGCGTGCTTTGCATCAATTTTTCAATGTAGCTGGGTTATTGGACGACAAAGGGGGAAGTTAAGATGTAACAACCCAGGACCTCACCTAAAAATGCTTGCTAGAAGGTATTATTTGTGTTCCTTCGCTCTATATAAGTACCCAAGATCTACCTAATAATAGCCGATGTAGAACTAAATATATGCTTTCATGGATCCTCACATAATCTTTCTATTTAAGCTTTCGCTCAAATCTAATCACAAGTACCATAAATCCAATCAAAAAAATTATGATCAGCCTGTGGTTAGCCTAAATGGGTCCATGCTGTACTTTTTTCTAGTTTCCATGGGCTATAGGTCGGGTTCAATCTAATATCATTTGTAACAACCCAAGACCTCACCTAAAAAGACAAGCCGAAAGGTATTATTTCAATTTCTTGGCCTTGTATAAGTACTTAAGATTTATCTAGTGTATAGTTGATGTGGGACTAAACGCACACTTGCATAGGTTCTCACATGCTCCCCTTGTTTAAACTTTGGCATCCTTTCTAAGCTAAAGATCCAAATCTATTAAATTCCATTCACAATTACTACAAATATAATCATATGTATCGTGATTAGCTTGTGGTCAACCCAAATGGGCCCTGTGCTACAATATCATCTAGCACATTGTTCATGGGTTTGATCTGCTTTAGTATCATTTGCAATAACTCATGACCTTACCTAAAAAGGCTAGTTGGAAGGTATTATCTGAGTTTCTTAACCCTGTATAATTATCCAAGATCTACCCAATGCATAGCTGATATGGGACTAAATGCACACTTATATAGTCGCCCCTCCCTAGTTTAAGACTTTGTATCCTCGCTATCTAAGGATCCAAAAATTCATTCAAATCCATTCACAAGTGCTAGAAACAAATACCACAATCAGCCTATGTTAGCCCAAATAGGCACATGCTGTAGTATCTCCTAATCTATTTAGCTATAGACCGGGTTCAGTCTGATATTATTTGTAACAACTCAGGATCTTACTCAAAAAAGATAGTTGGATGGTACTATTTAGATTCCTTGACCCCATATAAGTATTGAACATCTACCTAGTGCATAGCCAATGCTGGACCAAACACACACCTGCACGGGTCCTTACGTACTTTTTTGTTTAAGACTTGGCTCAAATCCAATCGTAAGTACCACAAATCCAATCACAAACACCATGATTAGCTCATGGTTAACCCAAATAGGCTCGTGCTGTAGTTTCTAAGTCCATATGGGTCATGTATCAGGTCCATTCTGATACCCTTTGTAACAACCGAGGACCTCACCCAAAAAGGTGACCTAAAAGGTGCTATTTGGGTTTCTTGGCCCTCTACAAGTATCCAAGATCTACCTAATTCATTGCCAATGTGGGACTAAACGTATTCTCGCACAGATCCTCACATAAAAAAGGAGGAAAAAAGTCATCGTATCATTGAAGAATATTTCTAGCACTAGCTGGGAACATACGAGAATTGGAGGAGCTATCATGATGTGGCAATGGAGGTGCCATTTTTGGGAGAGATAAGAGGTGATTCGTGTCAAGGAGGAGAAGTTGGTTTTATGGCCTAAAAAGTTATTTTAAGAAAAAATGGAAGTAAAAATTTTTCACTTTCACTTTTCTATAAATTATAAAATTTGCTTTTAAGAGTTAAAAAAATAAAAATGAGGGATCAAACATCTTTCTTGCATTGGATTTCATGTTTTTACTTTTAAAATGAAAAACGGGAAAAAAAGGTGATATCAAAGAAGGCCTTAGTTTGCGGTTTATTTAACCTAAGCAAAAAAGATATAAAAGGATTATAGAAAGTCGAACGGCTTTAAAGGGGGTTTTATCAAATAATCATAAAATAGTGGAAAGACTTTATTAAAAGGGTATTCATACAGGCTGGCATGAGGATAAATCAGTAATAACTTGTAACCTGATATAATATTATGGCCTCTTGATGTTCCGATATAGATAAGGATCAGAAAGCATTCACTATTACCAATGTCCCTTTTTGTGCAGGTTTTTGGATCCCCCCCCCCCTCCCCTTTTTTTGAGATCATATGTTCCTGGTATTCGGTATTGGCAATGTATATGTGAATGATTTTTGCTTTCCCCTATGGTATATAAAGGAGTATTTGATATTGGGTTTTGTATGAGGAATGGTCTAGTATATTGTTACATTTGCTCTGTGATGTTCTGTTTTTGGGTTGGATTGGTGGTTATGGATGGAGCATTGTGTCTTGCTGATGGTTGTAGATGTTGTTATTTTCTTTTGGCTTAATGGCTATCCTGCCCTGGAATGTTGTTGGTTTATGGAGAGCTGCTAAGGGAATGGTTGTTAAGAATGGTATCAAAGACCCAAGGTGCACAATAGCAGGCTGCCAAGAGACTAAACTGGAGAATGTTGTTCTGAGGGTGATAAGATCTTCATGTGGCAATTACTTTGACCAATGGGCAGATTTACCTGCACAGGTTCTTCAGGTGGGATTTTAGTCTGTTGTAGGGAGGATGATTATGAATGAATATGTTTCTTTAAGGGGAAGTATAGTTTAATCATAGAACTAACATCCAAATTGGATGGTTTTAGATGGATTCTAAATAGGGTTTATGAACCAAATGTCTGAAGACTCCAAAGCAAATTCTTGACTAAAACTCCCATCTGTCCTAGGCTCCATTTGCCTTGGGTTCTAACAGGTGATTTTAACTTGACATGGTTTTCGCATGAGAGGGATCCTATAGCACCTCAGCTATGTTAACATGTAATGATTTTATCAGAAATTTGGGCCACATTGATGTACCTGTAGAGGGCAGAAAATATGCCTGGTCTAACAAGTTGGAGGATCCTTGTTTTACTCAACTAGACTGATTTCTTATTTCAATGGATTGGAAGGATAATTTTCCTAAGGCTTTCTGCAGGTCTCTTTCTGTTACTACTTCCCATCATGTTCCTTTTCTAGATTTGGTCGATCTTCCTCATCTAATCATCCTTTCAGATTTGGGAACATCAGATTTTAATATGAAGGATTTGATGCTTTTGTCTGAACTTGGTGGAGTTCAGTCTAGACTTTGGTTTATCTTCCTTGTTTGGTCCTCCTTTAAGATTCGAGAACATCTTGTTTAATTATGAAGGATTTGATGCTTTAGTCCGAACTTAGTGGAAGTCAGTTAAGGTGGATGGTATTAAAACTGCAAATTTGGTGTTTAAACTTCAGTTTCTCAGAGATAAATCAAAGAGGTGCTGTAGAGAAAAAGTAAGTCATGTTAGCAAAAGAAGAAGAAGATTTGTAATCACATACCATTGCTGGCCTTTGGGGAAGAATATAGGATTTGCACAGAAAAATGCATAGTGTGTATATATGCAGTACATTTGAAAAAGAATCATCCTGTTGAAGCACTAAATGCTTTTAACTTTTAAGTATTATTTTAGCTGACATGTTCTAGTGAGTAATTTTTGAGACTTTTTTATGGACTTTTATCTTTTAATACTGTTTATGTATCATAAAATTCATGAGACCATAAGCTTTGAGAAATACCACTACAGTTAAAAATTGAAAAGTTGACCCTCCAAAGTTTGGATTTTAATTCCTCGTAATTCATTATATACTTAGCGAAACTTGCTTTTAAGTCTTCTCAGAAGAAATAGATTTTGGCTCAACTGAGCTTCCTGAACATGTTTTTCAACTATAGTGCATCAAGGAATCACTACATTTAGTAATCCTACTGGTCACTCCTTGTTTTCCATCACTAAATCTCTGCAACATGGTCATTCTACTTTATATTAATTTACAGTTTCATGGGTTGCTGAAGTTGAATTTTATTGCATAAACATCTTGGGCAACTACATTCCTTCTCTAGTATAATGTTGATCAAGCTCATCTTTCTGTTTTCTATGCTAGATTGCAACCCATTGACAGATCCATTTAGCTGATCCATTGTGGAATTATGTTGGTCAGTTTTCAATTTTTGACTTATATTTTTTTGATATGACGCGCCCAATAGCAGTTTCTACACAGTAGCAGTTGAACTTGTGGTTCTCCTGATAGTCAGCACAGGCAGGTAGCCAATATTAATGTTATGATATTACTGGTACACTCCTAGCTGTGAAACCTATATACCTAACTACTTTAATTCTGACATGAAGTAAACTCATGAAAAGATTTATGTACTTGCAATTTGTTCAATCTTCAAACTAAACTTTGAATTCTCATTCTGCCATGTAATAAATACTGCACAGCACCCTAACTTTGGGCAGCAGTGTGGGATCACATTGTTATTGCTTGTTGAGTATGGGCTTTAGTGGGGTGACAGAATATCAACTTGCTATACAGATACGAGAACATATAATTTGTCATCTTGGGGTGTCTCGTGACAAGATTTTTTATGGTTTTTAAATTCTTGTTCTTGTTCCCATTTCAACCTCTAGATCAAATGATGCAAAATTTGTAAGAGATGCAGAACTTGCATGCATAATAAGAACTTGAGCAGAAGATATTGCAAATGCAAATGCATTATCATTGAAAGAAAACCCAATATATGCAAACATATAGTACTCACTAGACAATGAATTCTGTTTATACTGGGCTATACAATTGTTCCTATAACAGCTTCCTTTTACCCAAATTTGTTATTGTTGGATAAAAGTGGGATGTTCCAATTCTCTTGCAACAGGATTAGTAATTTATAGAGTTTTAAATTCTTTTCATGTCCCATGATTGTTAAATATTAACTGGCTAAGACTCATGATATATTAAATGAATTATATGTATCATGTTATTCTTTATCTCACTACAAGTTTCTCTGTTTCATGAAATCTTAGGTTATTGATGAATATGATGAGCAATCTGAGGTTGCAGAACAGCTACGCATTAAGGTAGTTCTCTTGATCCTTGTTATTCTTATTTATTTGACTGATAGACCATACTGACTGTTGCTTTGAACCATTGCCAGTAACTTAGCAAGGAATATTATTTACATTATTATTCCTGTGATTGTATCTTAAAGGTTTCTTTTGTGCTTCTGTACTACAGGACTTTGATATAGGACAGAGCCTTGTCATGGTATTTGATTTGGATAACCATTATATTTGTGGGATCTCTATTATTAGTTTTCTTAAAAGTTTCTGAAAGAGTAGATGCCCTACAAGCCAATCGCAATATGTATTGCGAAAGGTTTTTTCTTTTGATTTGTCCAAATCATGTACATGACATTTAAATATGAATAAAGGCGTTATGTTTTATCATATGCTGTTGATTATATTTATGATAAACTCCTTAGTTTAGGGCAATGGTTTTAAGACTATGATGAGATCATACTAGTGAGACTTAAAATCCTAAAATCCTAATCTTAAATATTTCCAGTCATTGGTACATTGAGTCGGGGATCAATGATTACCGGAAAGACTGGCATGTCTTATGTATGCTCGATGCAGAGGATGATTGATCTCACAATCATTTGTGTGGAGACACTAATACAAAGATGTGGGTGCTCATTAGAGGAATGAGTTCACTGAATTGACCTACAAAGAGAAATCTTATGAAGTCTTACTTACATGTCAAAAGATGATTCTCTTAGTGGGAGTTGTGCAACTGATCCTATGACCTGAGATCACCATGGTATCTTGTGCACATGAACCCATATTTTGGTTTACACTCATTCATGACAATAAGTTATGTACGAGGTCTTCTGGATATGGTGAATTGTGTACGAAGATTATGAGTAGGTCAACAAGGAATTAATCACTTCTAGTAAGAGAAGATAGCATCCTATTTATTCTAATCATATGATAATTCAGGAAACCTTTGATCAAAGTAGAATGAAAATTAGAAAGAGTTTCTAATGTTTCATTATTTGAATTATCATTAAAAGATTGAGAAAAATATGAATATGAAATTGAGTTTGACATATATTCATACTCATATGCATATTTGGGATGCAGTTTGATTAAAGGATTGAATTGCATGGTAACTTGCCACTGAAGGGTATTTTTGGTATTTCCACCAAATTCCATATTTTCCGGGTAGACATGACACGTTGCTAGACGTCAATCTTGTTTTATAGGTTTGATCAAATTAAAGAGTTAATTCGATCACCAATTAGAAAGGATTCTAATTGTTAAGTTCGGGTTCGCGCAGTTTGGACTTAAATCGATTAGAAGAGTTCTAATCAAGTTGGGTCAACTCGCACTCACACCTATTGCTGGCTAAGTATGGAACCCAATGGGTCACACACAAGAAAACTTATCAAGGGTCTAATTGGATTAGATCATGTTTGCAAGATAAACATCCTAGCAGGTGTTGCAAACCTTAGCTCCTAATTCGAATTGGATTCGAATCTGATTCGAATTGGATTCGAATCGGATTCTTAATTGATCTAATTTGATTAGATCATATTCTAATATGGGTTAGCCAAGAGTTGGCACCTAATTGGCTTGGTTTGAGTCTAACTGGATTAGATTTAATAAATCATTCAATCTAGACCGTTAGATCTTGATCTACCGTTGGATGAAGACATAATGGAGAGTTGGTTTAACCCAATTGGATTGGGTTAGAGGATGGCTACCATAATTGACCATTGGATCTTAATCCCACCATTGGATGAAGACATAATGGGTCAAGTGAATGGCGCCTTGCATTGGAGCCCTTGGATCATCATCATGAAAGATTAAGAGGTGAGGCGTGAGGGACATGTGATTAGCATGTGATGTTGACTTGGTCAAAATATGGCACCACATGAAAGGACATATCATTTGATACACCTCTTCACTTGATCTGCACCTCCTCTTATTTGATATGGCCCTTAGATGATGTCCTTTCATGAAAGGATGTGTGGATGGGATGCATCCCTTGGAGATGCATCCCTACACCTATTATAAATAGGCTAGCACTCCATGGGTTTCATCATTCCAACTCCACCCCACTCCTCTCTTCTTTCTTTCTTACATTAGTTTCTTTCTTTCTAGCATTGCTTCTAGTGTGTCCTAAGCCAAGACAAGGTGGTCTTCTTTAGGACAAAAGGATTAGAAGTGATTTTAGAAGGTTAAAGAAAAATAGAAAGAAAGGAAAGCAAGCCATTAGAGTTCTTTAAGAATTCTGCATTAAGGATCAAAGTCTTTGGAGCTTAAGACTTAAATCAAGTTTTCGTGTGGATCAACGTTGGAGGGTGAACACTTGGGCACCTAGTGAAAATTCTGCATATTGGATTAGCGTTAGAGGTATTCTTCTATTTCTGCATTTATATTATATTATTTGATTGCTTTCATTAAGGTGATCTTGGCTTATAAGGGTTTTATGTTAAGGAACTTTATCAAGAAATTTTTAAAATTCCTAACTTCCGCTGCGCATTATAACATGCTAAAATCCTTCAAGTGGTATCAGAGCCATCCTTAATTGGTTCAATCAAATAATTATGTATGATGTATGATTATTAATTTACTATGAGATAGTAATGTCATATGCTTAGAGAAATGCTGAAATGTATGATTAATATATGATATGTTATGTAATAAAATATCATGATATGAAATTTTTCATATGAAAATATTTTGAAGCATGTTAATTAATTGCTTATGATTTATACATGCTATGAGATAGCCATGATGCATAATAGTTTATTTTAGACATGTTAAATGTATGTTACAATTAAAGAATGTGCTAGAGACTAGTAAGCCCTCAATAAAAATTATATTAAGTCATAGTGTTGAAAAACTTTGAGCTAACCCATTTTAGAACAATTAATCTAATTGGTGTCTAAGGAAAGCACTAAAGGTGGTTACTTAATTAGGACCTTACTCTCTGAGTAAGGGGAGCCTCCCACCTGCTTACCTGGCCAATTGTTTGATTGCCTATTATGGATAAGCTTAATATTGATATAACACTATTGATAGCCTTCCTTCATGCCTCGATATTATTATGTCAAGATCCATGCTAGTTTGTTGTGCTAACACAAGACTTGCAATGGGGACTGATGTTATACTGTCTTGGTGCATTAAGATGCTTATGGCATATTTTAATATATTGCCTTGTTGTGCAACCACAAGGGCAATATTATTCGAATATGACTATATGGAAATGAAGGGTTTGACTTAACTAAAATATTATTGTTTGTTGTGCTAACACAAGGCAATAAGTATTTTAAGAGGACAAGATAAAGTTGAGAATTGCATGACATGCAATTGGAAAGAGTTTCCTACCTTTGAACTCATAAGAGTTTGTTGTGTAAACACAAGGCTTTTTATGATGAATTAGGATCTCAACCCTACTAAGAAAAATTATATTTTCACGTTTATCATAGGAGAGGGCTATGATATTCGATAAAAATAGTAGGAGACAAATTAGATTAAAGTCCTTATCTAGTTGCAAACATGTCATCATGATTGGTCTGCTTATATTAGTTTTGTTTTGCATATGTAGAATTATTAAATGGTTTCTTCACTTTCACTAAGAGGCATCTTAGATGCCAACAAGTTGACCGGACCAAACTATGTGGACTGGTTGAGGAATTTAAAGATAGTACTCACTCAGGAGAAAATTTCCTATATACTTGAAACCCCTGATCTTGGAGATCTAGGGGATGATGCTACAGAAGAGGAGGTTGCCACACATAAGATGTGGAAAAATGACAGTGTGACTGTCAAATGTATCATACTTGCCTCTATAAACAATGAATTACAGAGGCAACATGAAGGCATGGATACTCAATCCATACTTCTCAATTTAAAAGAGTTGTATGGAGAACAAAGCAGGACTGCTAGGTATGAGATATCTAAGCAGTTGTTCCGTGCTAGAATGAATGAAGGAACTCCAGTGCAAAACCATGTTCTTATGGTTATAGACTTGATCACCAGATTAAGTCAATTAGGTTTTGCTATGGATAGTGAGCTCAGTCAGGATTTGATCCTGCAATCACTGCCTGATTCATTCTCTCAGTTTGTTGTGAACTTTCACATGAACAAGCTGAACACCTCCCTGCCCGAGCTGTTAAATATGCTCAAAACAGCTGAAGGGCATATTAAGAAGGATAAAGGTCCACTCCTTCTTATAAATAGCACCTCTATGAGGAAATCGGGAAATAAGGGTTCTAAGAAACGATTGAACCCCAAGAGTAGCATCAAAAAGAAAAAAGGAAAGAAAAACTCCGGATCAAGTACCTGTTTTCATTGCGGCAAAGCTGGCCACTGGAAAAGGAATTGCAAGAGTTTTCTTGCAAGTATGAAGACCGATGCAAGAGTTGCATCAAAAGGTATGTTTATGTTACATGCCAACTTGTCATTAAGTTCTTCAAATTCAAATTCATGGGTATTGGATACCGGCTGTGGTTTTCACATTTGCAAATCTTTGCATGGACTACAGAAAATTAAAATTTTGAAGAAAGGTGACTTCGAGCTGTATGGCGCTGGAGGAGAGTCCATCCAGGCTGAAGCTGTTGGAACCTACAACTTGGAATTGCCTTCGGGAAAGCTCCTACAATTAGAAGATTGTTATTATATGCCCAAAATTATTAGAAATGTAATTTCCATTCCTTTGTTGTTAAAGAAAGGTTTTGAAATTAATGGAAAGGACAATGGTTGCTCTATTTATTTTTCTAATAAGCATCTTTGCAATGGCATTATGGAAAATGGTCTTCTAGTTTTATTAATTAATGACAATGTCTTTCATATTAATAAAAGCAATAAAAGAAAGAGAGAGGAAGTGAATAATACCCTCCTTTGGCATTGCCGACTTGGTCACATAAGTGAATCAAGAATTAACAAGTTATACAAAGAAGAGTTCTTTGATCCTTATGATTATGAATCATTAGGAACTTGTGAATCTTGTCTTATGGGAAAAATGACCAAGTCTCCATTCACTGGACATGGAGAAAGGGCAAGTGAGTTATTAGGACTTATACATACAGATGTATGTGGTCCTATGACAACTCCAGCTAGAGGTGGATACTCTTACTTCATCACATTCACTGATGATTTATCAAGGTTCGGATTTGTGTATCTTATGAAACATAAATACGAAGCCTTTGATAAGTTTAAAGAGTATCAAAGTATGGTTGAAAAACAAACCGGAAAGTGTATTAAAATCCTTCGATCTGATCGAGGAGGTGAATACCTTTCTAGTGAATTTTTAAATCATCTTAAAGAAAAGGGCATTCTCTCTGAATGGACACCTCCGTATACGCCACAACTAAATGGTGTAGCTGAACGGAGGAATCGTACTCTATTAGATATGGTAAGATCCATGATGTGCTTTACAGATCTTCCTATTTCCTTCTGGGGTTATGCCTTAGAAACTGCTACATATGTGCTAAACAGGATACCTTCAAAATCTGTATCTAGTACTCCATATGAGATATGGAGAGGTAGAAAGCCCAATCTTAAATATTTTAAAATATGGGGCTGCCAAGCATATGTCAAAAGAAATTTTGGACATAAGCTAAGTGCTAGATCAGATAAATGTACATTTATAGGTTATTCCAAAGAAAGTATTGGATATCTCTTCTATCACCCTACTGAACAAAAGGTATTTGTTAGTAGGCATGCCACTTTCTTAGAAAAAGAGTTTATCTTAGAAAAGGGCAGTGAAAGAAGAATTGAACTTAATGAAGTTCAAGACCTACAAATAGAAACACAAGAAATTCTTCAACCAAATGTACCCATTGATGAAGTACAACCACAACACACATCTCCTCTCCAAAGGTCAGATAGAGTGCGAAATGCACCTAAGAGGTATGGGTTTATCATTGAGAATGATGAAGCCCACATCATCGAAAATGATGATCCTCTGACCTATTCGGAAGCTATCATGAGTAATGACTCTAACAAATGGTTAGAAGCTATGAAATCCGAAATAGACTCTATGTATACCAACCAAGTATGGACTTTGGTTGATGCACCAGAAGGTGTTAACCCTATAGGTTGCAAATGGGTCTATAAGAAGAAGATTGGAGCAGATGGCCAAGTAGAAACCTACAAGGCTAGATTGGTGGCAAAAGGTTTCAGGCAAAAGCAAGGAATTGACTATGATGAAACTTTTTCACCAGTTGCCATGCTTAAATCTATTCGGATTTTGCTTGCAATAGCTGCATACTATGATTATGAAATTTGGCAGATGGATGTCAAAACCGCCTTCCTTAATGGTTATCTTGAGGAAGAGGTTTACATGACACAGCCAGAAGGATTTGTCTCAAGTGGGAGAGCAAATCAAGTATGCAAGCTTAAGAGATCCATTTATGGATTAAAGCAAGCATCGAGGAGTTGGAACATCCGTTTTGATACAACAGTCAAAGAGTTTGGTTTTATCAAAAATGTGGATGAACCATGTGTGTACAAGAAGACTAGTGGGAGTGCCGTTGTCTTCTTAATATTGTATGTAGATGACATACTAATCATTGGAAATGATATTCCAATGTTACAATCGGTCAAGACTTGGCTATCAAAAAACTTTTTCATGAAAGACTTGGGAGAAGCATCCTATATACTTGGTATAAAGATCTATAGGGATAGATCTAAAAGGATGCTAGGCTTGTCCCAGTCTAAGTACATAGATCGTGTGCTAAAAAGATTCAGCATGGAAGGAAGTAAAAGAGGTTACTTACCTATGAGTCATGGCATACGTCTCTCTAAGAAGATGTCTCCTAAGACATCTGAAGAGAGGAATAGAATGAATTCTATTCCCTATGCTTCGGCAGTAGGATCAATTATGTATGCTATGCTATGTACTAGGCCTGATGTTGCTTATGCCTTAGGCATAACAAGCAGATTCCAGGCTGATCCAGGAGAAAATCATTGGATAGCTGTGAAAAATATTCTTAAGTACTTAAGAAGGACTAAAGATATTTTTCTAGTTTATGGAGGATCTGAGTTGAAACTAGAAGGATTTTCTGATTCTAGTTTTCAATCAGATCCAGATGATAGCAAGTCCACTTCAGGGTATGTCTTTACCCTAAATGGTGGTGCAGTGAGCTGGAAGAGTTCCAAGCAGCAAACTGTAGCTGACTCAACTACTGAGGCAGAATACATCGCTGTAAGTGAAGCCGCTAAGGAAGCTGTCTGGATGAAGAAGTTCATCGCTGAGTTGGGAGTAGTTCCTGAGATTGCTGGACCAGTTTCAGTTTATTGTGACAACACTGGAGCTGTTGCTCAAGCAAAGGAACCAAGATCTCATCACAAATCCAAGCACATTCTAAGACGCTTCCACCTCGTTCGAGAGATCGTCGAGAGACAAGACATAGTCATTGAACGAGTAGACACAAAGAACAACTTAGCAGACCCGTTCACTAAAGCTCTACCACAACAGCAGCTCGATCGCCACCTCGATTGTATGGGGATAAAATATAAGAGCGATTGGCTTTAGTGCAAGTGGGAGATTGAAAGAGTAGATGCCCTACAAGCCAATCGCAATATGTATTGCGAAAGGTTTTTTCTTTTGATTTGTCCAAATCATGTACATGACATTTAAATATGAATAAAGGCGTTATGTTTTATCATATGCTGTTGATTATATTTATGATAAACTCCTTAGTTTAGGACAATGGTTTTAAGACTATGATGAGATCATACTAGTGAGACTTAAAATCCTAAAATCCTAATCTTAAATATTCCCAGTCATTGGTACATTGAGTCGGGGATCAATGATTACCGGAAAGACTGGCATGTCTTATGTATGCTCGATGCAGAGGATGATTGATCTCATAATCATTTGTGTGGAGACACTAATACAAAGATGTGGGTGCTCATTAGAGGAATGAGTTCACTGAATTGACCTACAAAGAGAAATCTTATGAAGTCTTACTTACATGTCAAAAGATGATTCTCTTAGTGGGAGTTGTGCAACTGATCCTATGACCTGAGATCACCATGGTATCTTGTGCACATGAACCCATATTTTGGTTTACACTCATTCATGACAATAAGTTATGTACGAGGTCTTCTGGATATGGTGAATTGTGTACGAAGATTATGAGTAGGTCAACAAGGAATTAATCACTTCTAGTAAGAGAAGATAGCATCCTATTTATTCTAATCATATGATAATTCAGGAAACCTTTGATCAAAGTAGAATGAAAATTAGAAAGAGTTTCTAATGTTTCATTATTTGAATTATCATTAAAAGATTGAGAAAAATATGAATATGAAATTGAGTTTGACATATATTCATACTCATATGCATATTTGGGATGCAGTTTGATTAAAGGATTGAATTGCATAGTAACTTGCCACTGAAGGGTATTTTTGGTATTTCCACCAAATTCCATATTTTCCGGGTAGACATGACACGTTGCTAGACGTCAATCTTGTTTTATAGGTTTGATCAAATTAAAGAGTTAATTCGATCACCAATTAGAAAGGATTCTAATTGTTAAGTTCGGGTTCGCGCAGTTTGGACTTAAATCGATTAGAAGAGTTCTAATCAAGTTGGGTCAACTCGCACTCACACCTATTGCTGGCTAAGTATGGAACCCAATGGGTCACACACAAGAAAACTTATCAAGGGTCTAATTGGATTAGATCATGTTTGCAAGATAAACATCCTAGCAGGTGTTGCAAACCTTAGCTCCTAATTCGAATTGGATTCGAATCTGATTCGAATTGGATTCGAATCGGATTCTTAATTGATCTAATTTGATTAGATCATATTCTAATATGGGTTAGCCAAGAGTTGGCACCTAATTGGCTTGGTTTGAGTCTAATTGGATTAGATTTAATAAATCATTCAATCTAGACCGTTAGATCTTGATCTACCGTTGGATGAAGACATAATGGAGAGTTGGTTTAACCCAATTGGATTGGGTTAGAGGATGGCTACCATAATTGACCATTGGATCTTAATCCCACCATTGGATGAAGACATAATGGGTCAAGTGAATGGCGCCTTGCATTGGAGCCCTTGGATCATCATCATGAAAGATCAAGAGGTGAGGCGTGAGGGACATGTGATTAGCATGTGATGTTGACTTGGTCAAAATATGGCACCACATGAAAGGACATATCATTTGATACACCTCTTCACTTGATCTGCACCTCCTCTTATTTGATATGGCCCTTAGATGATGTCCTTTCATGAAAGGATGTGTGGATGGGATGCATCCCTTGGAGATGCATCCCTACACCTATTTATAAATAGGCTAGCACTCCATGGGTTTCATCATTCCAACTCCACCCCACTCCTCTCTTCTTTCTTTCTTACATTAGTTTCTTTCTTTCTAGCATTGCTTCTAGTGTGTCCTAAGCCAAGACAAGGTGGTCTTCTTTAGGACAAAAGGATTAGAAGTGATTTTAGAAGGTTAAAGAAAAATAGAAAGAAAGGAAAGCAAGCCATTAGAGTTCTTTAAGAATTCTGCATTAAGGATCAAAGTCTTTGGAGCTTAAGACTTAAATCAAGTTTTCGTGTGGATCAACGTTGGAGGGTGAACACTTGGGCACCTAGTGAAAATTCTGCATATTGGATTAGCGTTAGAGGTATTCTTCTATTTCTGCATTTATATTATATTATTTGATTGCTTTCATTAAGGTGATCTTGGCTTATAAGGGTTTTATGTTAAGGAACTTTATCAAGAAATTTTTAAAATTCCTAACTTCCGCTGCGCATTATAACATGCTAAAATCCTTCAGTTTCCTCTGTCATGAATATGCATTCTTGGTAACAAAGGAAGTGGATATACAACTGATATCATCCATGATCTTTTCCATGATCTGATAACCTTTATATCTGTGGGGATCTATATTATTAGGGTCTCAAGAGATATACTCTATCATGAATAGGTAATCCTGGTCAAAGAGGGAAGGCTCTCCCTCCCAGCCCCTGGTAGGAAAAGCAGATAGATATATTGAGGATCTGGCAGGAAACTAAGTAGTCACTCCACTGCTTAACTAACACCTTGAGCCCAAGGGGCAGGTCTCCTTATCCAGATATTGCATGTAAAGGTATATTGTGTTCTACCACGAAACTAAGTAGCTTAGTTATGACTTGCATGATCTGTCATGTTGTACTAAGCTAACAGTTAGTTATCTTAAGCTGCACCTGTATACCATATATAAGTTCTTAAATGATTAAGTTTTACTTTAAATTCATTTACCCTTGCCTTATTCAAACACAACAATCCTATCTTAGGAGAAGGGTGAAAGAGGGTGCTTGGCATGTCAGAGAAAAGCAGAAGCAGCTGTATGCTGACAATTTGTGCAATCTCTCTCTCCTCCCCTTTCCTTCCTTTTCCATTGTTCCTTAACTTTATGAAATCTATTGCAGATCTAGAATTGTATTTCTTTGTCTGGTTTCTCATGATTATTTGTGATGATGACATTGTTTTTTGCTAGAAATTCTTCTGGTCTTTGGAAAGCCTAACCTCGTTGCTATCATTCACTATTTTTCTGAATGTTTAAATTGTAACATTTAGATGCTAATTTCTGCTATGGCAGTTTTATACTTTGACGGAATTTGGTTGTTTTGTGCCATGATAATGTCCTTATTGATGCTTGAAAATTGCAGTGAGTCTTAATTAGCTTCACCAAAAGATCCTTCACAGTGGTCGTAGTTGCTGATGGAGAAGTGACATATGAAATAGCTAAAATTTCTATTGGGAGTTGGTAATTTAGGGGTCCAAGATTGGGATCTGTCCATTAAAATGGACAAAGTATCTCAATTGATGTTATGTGGGCCCCCTCTTGAAAAGAATTTTATATTTTTGGGAACTGTGGCTAGCACTATTAATGTTTATGGAGTCTTAATGACTTTCAAGTTAAGAGATAGGAGGAAGCAATTTCAATAGATGGGTGGAAGCAAATCTAATAAGAGAAATTGTTTCATGGAGTAAGAGGATCATGTATAACAATAGGTCATGGGTCTCATGATGCTAAAAGATAAATACATTCCTAATAAATGATTGGGACATTCAGAAAATGAGGAAAACTAATGACTAGTTGATTGCACATAATTAGATAGGATGGCAGCTTGGGGTTGGCACCACCTATACTGTTGGCTCCGATGGTGCATTTGGGCAGCACATGGGTGTTGCCGACAAGTGGCTGCAGAGAGGAATGGGGAGAGGAGAATCTTGGAAGAAGGCAGCAAGACATTTTCTAAAATTTTTGTCCAGTTTGACATAGCTGATATAGACAAGATTGTCATCCAAATATGTCAGATATCTTCATTTTCAACATCCAAATAGACCAATACCCCCATTTTTGTCCTGCATCTGCAGACAACTGCTCTTGTAGGGCCCACTTTCAAATTAATATTTATTTTGAGTAAATGACATGCAAATACTCGTGGCTTGTGGAGGGATAAAAAAACTGTTGTCAGATGTTACGACGGGGAAATATGAAAATTACACCATTGAGTTAACCATTTTTTTGATAGTGGCACCTTCGAGGAATTTTTATGTAATTGACCCTTTGATTTTTGATTGTATTTGCATTTTTTATTTACCTTTCTTTTTGAGGGTCTTGCATTATTTGTTCTCCATTTATCGTGTTGAACAATGAAATTTGTCATTTTGATAGAACTTATATAGGCGACATAGATTTCTTTCCTCTATTTTGAAATTTGCATTTGATGAGGACTCATTGTTTTCATTGTTGCATAGTGGAAGATGCTTGTTCAATGAAATTTATCTATGATAAGATATTTTTTCTCTTTTTTTTGTCTTTTTCATTTTATTTGTTATCATATTGAATAATGAAGGACTCAGTTCTCCATATTGGTTTCTCATAAATATCTTCATGTTTGTCCTAGGAAAGAATAGACTTAGCCAATATGGAGATGGCCAAAACCAATGCATTATTAGTATGGTGACTTGAACCCCTTGTTCTCTAAATGACTTGAAGGACAAATGGTCTTATTCTACCTTTAGCAGCCACACTATGGATCATTTTAATAGTTGAAAGAAAAGAATATCAGATCCATAATACTTATTAAATTAACATTTTAATACATTATTTTTAATTTTAGTTTTTTAATACTTATTAAATTACACTTTGCTATGATTAGGGTTAGATACGAACCAAGCTCAAGCGAGCTAGTCTAGCTAAAGCTTGTTCATTTTATAATTTAGCCAAGCTCAAACTAGCTCACTTAAGTTCGATCCAAAATCAAGCTACTCACAAAGCTCTTTTAAGAGATCTGGTATCTGGTAAGAGCTCAAGGTCTTTCAAGACTTTCATTTGTCCACTTTGGGTTAATTATCCCGATTATATCTTAAAACTGATAGCTAAAATATATTTTGTTCTATATCAACTGTGTGAATTTATAATAGGTAATTGTAAGAATATGTATCTATAAAATAATAATAAAATAATACACTAGATATATATTTTTTTCACACATATTCATATTTCGAGATTAATTGAGTTGTGCTCGAGCAAGTTAAGCATAGCTCTAGGTCAGCACATTTGCTAAATTTTGACTTGAAATCAAGCTGGCTTGTGGATAGCTAGGACCTAGGATATTTAATGTATAGGGATATTTGCTTTATATGGCTATCAAGAGGTTTCTGTTTCTTTTTTCTTGTGACACTGGACTAGTAAATGGAACATTGACAAGCAAACTCTCTAACCACCCTCCTACCCTCATTTTCTTTTTTTCGTTCTTCGACTCTTCCTTCTTGATCTTTATCCTCTTATGTCTTCATTGTTTTTTTCCCCTGCAATAACAATAAACATATTGATTTATCTTTTTCATCTTTGTTCTTTCAAATAAGCCATTTAAACAACTTCGTCCTTTTTAAAATCCTATTGGCATATGATTCAAAGTGCTTGGAGGTGCCACGTAGGATTCTTGGAATCTAGCCCATGATTTTTTTTTCTTTTTTTTGCTAGGCCAGGCGATTCTGACGAGTACGGATACACCCAATAAAATCAGAAAACAGAATATCTCGGAGCACCCGAGGCAATGTAGCCCATGATTATTCACATCCCTTGTTGCCTTATGAGCTCATGCTCTAACTTTCGCATCACCTTCTGTATTCATCATCCTGTTCTCATGTTATTTTTGGGTTAATAGGATTCAGGTCAGAAAATTGATGTGGCATGCATCTATGTTCTCCCTAATTATCATCTGACAGAAAATTATAGTGAAGCAACAGCTGATCCAGTTTCATATTTTGCTGAATTATTTTCTTTAATTGGCCATATTGCTGAATACATCCATGCAGGCAGTACCACTATTTCACTTCTATAAAGACGGGGTCCTGTTGGAAGCATTTCCAACCAGAGATAAGGAGAGAATTGTGTCTGCCATTCAAAAATATACATCTCCTCTCTAAATCACGGAGTTCCTTTTTCGATACTGTGCAGGTGAGCATTTTGTAATATGATTGAAGACCCATGAATGTAGAAACTGACTCTTCTGTTTGGCAAACATGGCATTTTCCACAGATCCTCAAATCCTCTTGATGACCTACCTGAATGGACACTTGCTATTGAGCTTTAATGTTTTGCTATCCTGAAGCCTCTTTAGCTGTACATGAGAGGTTCTTATCTCATTGTTTGGAACTATGAAGTTTTTCCTACTAGGCTAAAGATTCATACAAGTAGAGAGAATCTTTCAGGCTTCAATTATTTAACTGTAAGCCGATCCGCTCTCTTTTTTTAATTACCATGTTCTTCTATGTTCTTGTAAAAGTTTGTCTCCTGTTAGTTATTCTTATACCTGTTTCTCTGGCACATGACAAATTATAAAGTCTACTCATATTGATAATAATACAAGAAAATATGTATGTGCAGTGAGAAAAACTCGGACTATGACTTAATTCTTAGCAATTTGACTATACTGAAAATTTAAATATGTTTGATGCAGTAACTAGGATATCTTAGGAGTCTTGGCGTTATTTTGTCTCAAGTCCAGATATGGTGATTATAAGCATGTGTGTCTCTTTTTTTTTGTGTGTGTGTTTGTTGTACAATTGGAAAATTTCCGTAACCTATAAGGTATGCTTTCTTTCCTGGCAAATAGGCTTCCAACTGTGTGGTTGGGCCCTTTCTTGCCTTCAGTTGCTTATCAGGCTCAATATCAATTGACGGAGTCAGACTAAGAACTTCTTCCAGTAACCTCTTAAGTTTATGTATCATATGAAAGTTTACCAAATAGATGGTATAACACATCCAAGTTAATTATTTGGTTCTAATAATACAAGAGCCCATGTCCAGCTTGCAACATTAGGTCGTATCTCATGCCTTGTGTCTTCTGTTACTTGTCATAACCTTGGCCATCAAGCCTCTAGCCAACTATTTGGGGTCAGCAAAAGCTATTTATATTACCAATTCATTTGCTTTCTATTTTGCGTGTTCTCACACATTAGAGTTCACTTGCTTTTTAAATTAGACATTCAGATATCTTCTCTGAGTTCTGATGTACACTAATCTGCACATCAGTAACTCTACATATTTATCACTTTGGATTTTATGTTAAGCACATCCACGAGTTTTTAATGATTGCGGTTTGGTTTACCCATACTAACAAGGACATAAAAAAAGAATCCTGTGAAAAGAGATCTTATAACAGTTACGAAGTGCAATCTAAGTTAGTTCCTTTTTCTCTATTTCTTTCTTCTATAAATTATGCTTAATTCTATCATGAAAACATTGATTGGTACTGAAACATTAGGAGTTAGTGTTTGAATGAATTCACTATCTCAGGTCATGCAATCACTAATATACAATGCTACGACTCGGTAAGTATGCAAGTTGCTATGCATGTAAGCATATGTTCGCATACCTCATAACTTTTATTAATGTATATACTTAAAGATAAAAGAAGCTCGTCACAAAAAAGAGGTCTGCTTCTATTCAATGTATCTCTAATACTGCTCTCAAGCTTACTTTGGATTGTTTGCCAAGAGCTTATCACCTTACTGACAGAAGAGTGAGAAAAGGAAGTGCAATCTACTAAAAGAAGGGAAAATTTCTCAGAAGGTAGCACCTCAACTAAGGTATGGAAATGCTTGGGTTCTAGGTCCTGGGAAAAGCCTAATTGCTTGAGATGCAGTCTGATTCACCAGTTCTGTTGGTGAATTTGGTAATAAAGTTTTAATGCTAGAGACATGATAATATAATCGAACTTGGATGTCTGTGAAAGAAATTGCATGAAATCACAAGCTATGGACTGTTTGAAAAATTCGCTAGATTGGTAACAGGCATTATATGTTGTAAAATGAAGAAGTTGACCATATAGGCCAGCATGTAATGTGTTGAAAGGGAAATAATGTGACATTAGATAGAAGAGAAGACACAAAAAGTATGGATGTGGACACTTTTGAAGAGAAATGACCTACCAATTTGTGGAAAAGAAGATGACTGACTTTTAAGAAACATAATGCAAAAGAGAGATGAACTGCTTATTCTAGATACTTCACTGCAGTAATTTATCTGCTATCTTGAGATCATGATATTGGTTTCATGGAGTCCTATGACATTATGGGGTTCATTGAAACAATGAAGTTAGTCTGCAATTGTGTCCAATCTGACAAGTCAGTGGAAATGAAAATTTTTGACAGCAGTTTGATTGTTCAAGATCGGTGCTGAAATGAACTCCATGAAGCAAAAGCAGGTATAGATCTCAATGAAAGCAAAAGAGCCAAGCTAATGAGAATTCTGATTCTATATAAATTTGAAGGGAGAGATTCTGATAACACTTTGGACAAACCATAGAAACAATGAAGAAGATTTATCCAAGGCAAAGTTGCTAGAAATGTTCGAAGGCATGATGGATGGTGAAATTCTTTCATGTGAAAACCAATTTGGCGTGAATCAAAAGATGATGATAGACTCAAGCAGGGGCGAGGATTGAAAAACCTTGGTCAATCCAGGGATTTGTTGCGAGAGTCAAGTAATGAATGATATGAGGGAATATAAAATGCAAATTCTAAGCACACCATGAAAGGCATATAATGTAGGATTCCAAAGTCAGAGTGGATCAATGGTCCATTTTTCCGTTTTTTCACAATAAAAGGGGGGGAGCATTATCACTAAGAATTATTGTTTGCACTCTAATTTTGTCAAATGGTAACTAGTGACTGAAAAAATATTCAAATTAACTGTTTGATCATTGATTATTCAATCACTTGTCCGGATGGTCTATCTACAAGACTTGGCATCTTAAAGTCTGAAACAGGGGATACATTTAGTAAAGTACTTAAGAGGTATTTTTCGGAGAAAACTATCCTTAAAATTTGTATACATGAGACAACTACCAAAGAAATTCGTATAGAGATTAGTGTTAGAAAGGAGATATTGTTGAAAATAACTACCTTAGTGTAGTTGTTGTCGGAAGTACCCATATGAAGAAAGTTATCCATGGAAGAAACCACCATAGAGTCTCCTTGTAAATGCTAGAAGAGATTGTCAAGAGACCTAATCATGGGCCGGTTAGCCTGCCTTGCTTGAGCTTGAAGCCTTTTGGGCGGCTCGGGCCAAGGGTTTAGACCTACTAGGACAGCCTGAGGATAAAAGAGCTTGAGGATTAAAGCTCAACTCGAGCCTGGGCCATCCTATTTTTTTATATTTTTGCATTATTTGTTTATATTTGATTTGTTTGTATACTTAATCGATAATTGTTGTTGATATATGAACTTAATAGGATAGTAAACACATTGTAGATTGCTGGTGATATTTAATTATTTATATTTTGCATTTTTATGAATATTTAAAAGATATTTTTGGTATTTTCTAGTATTTTTTAAAAAATTAAAATGGTTATAAAGCCTGAGGCCCGACCCAAAGCCTAAGTTGAGTAAGAGCCGGGCTCAGGCGTAAAACATAGCCCAAAAGTTGGGCTAGGATGGCCATGGGTCTATTAATATTGTGTTTTTGGGCAATGCCCGGCTTGAGCCCGGCCTGGCCCATGAACATGCCTAATTATTTGGTAACAAGAATCTTTATAGTGAGACCCAAACACAAGATATAGCTTATATTCTGCATTGGATTGGGCTTCTAAGCCTCTTAATCATATACCTTTAGTTTTTGTTAAGTCAGTTATAGGTTGTAATTTCAAATATTAATATCTTTGTAGTTGTAATTTTTAACTTCTAAATGGATGAATTTGCCTTTAATGATTTTAAATCATATTACGATCATTTAGAACCATGCTTTGATCATATGAAAAATATATGAATGATGGCAAATTAGGAATCAAAATGTGAAAGTTCTTAAGAATTGAATCAAGATTAATGTTATGATGGCCCTCGTTGATTACATGATGAATTTTGAGTCCTCATTGAAGCATAGCAATCGATCCATCAACAATTATTGATCGGTCAATCACTGATCACAAATAGCAGATTGTTGACCGGAAAGAAATTAAAATTTTGAAACAATCAACGGAGCAGATACTAAGAAAGCAACACTAGAAAGATTCGAACCAAAACCTCATCCAACATGAGTTGCAACCTCTAGGCTATAGCCAAATTTGCCACTCATAGGTTGGTTTATTTAGCCATTGAATGCTCAAATCAAACCCCAGCGGGCGAAATAAAAGCAATAGTGAAAAATTAAAAATAATAAATAATACATGGAATTAATAAATGGAGCCTGTGGTGATTTCCCTGCTAAATGTTATGCATCATACGCTTTTCTTATGACCCACCTTCATTCCCTGGGCACACCAACAGCTTCACCTCTGCCGAACTCTATTGATGGCCCAAATCAAGGATTGCCAGTATGCTCATCACCATCCCTTGAACCATGATCCTATTAACCAATTCATGTGACCTATATCGCAACCTTGCCACCTTATTTCTCAACTTCAAATCAAAGTTCTGATCCATTTGCACCTTGTTGCAAGAGCTAGCAGTTGCGAGCAATGATTCTGAACTTGGAAAGGTCTAACATGTGGTTAAACTTTGTTGAACGGTTGTTTGGCCCAAGTTCAGGCGGCCCCAATCCAGCCCAATGCAGTCCAATCCAAGCTTTAATCTAAAGTCTTAACGATCTTTCCTTCACCGGGAGCCCCATAAAACACTGGCTTCTTGAAGATCAACTTTGATGGTCGTATAAAGGAGAATGGTTCAGTGCTGAATTTCTGATCAGGAATAGTGCATGGGCTTTTGTAGTTGCAGGTGGATGTCATCTATTCAACTGTGGGAGGATTTAACTTGGCAAACAGTATGCTTGGAGTATCTTGGAAGGGGACTCTAAAATTATGATCTCATGGATATCAGGTTGGATGAGCGACAATGCTCATCCTTTGCTATGAGATATTTAGAGGATTATCTCACCCTTGGCTTCTTTTGAAGCCAAGTGCGTCTACAGATAGGTTAATAGTGTTATGGATTGGATAGCTCCGTAAGTTACCAAATATTCCGGGGCAGTCTGCTGGGAGTCTATTTGTTCTGTTCTTGGATAGTTTTGTCACATTTTGACTGTGGATTGGGGTGGGTGTATATTCTACAGGCAGGTTAATGACAGCCTTCTCAAAAAAGATCTTTGGAGTTGTCTATAGTGAAACATGGAGCACGCCAAGCATGGTTTCAGTCTAATGCAAGCTCCATGGCATTAAATGGAGTATGGATGGTTTTAGTTGTCATAAGTGACGCTTGTATTAGGACAATGGTCTGCGTCTTCATCTCCCTTCAAAAAACATAAAGAAAGAAAAGTTTACTGTTAACCGTCAAAAATTATAGTAATATGTGTGACCAAAGTACGTACAAGCGAGCCGAATTCTATCTTTGCAACATCTATCTTTTTTTTCTTTTTTTTTTTCTTCCAGAGATGGGTGTCTGGCTTGAACAAATGTTATAAATGCTAAAATAACACAGATCTGACTCAAAACAATTGCACAAATGGGGCATAATTCTCTCACCGTTAGTGATGAGATGGCTGAGTTATCCTCACCTGTGCAAACCATTTTATGGAGATTTCTGTTACTGAGCACCTTTTTTTTTTTAAATGATACATACGATCAACTAGCAGGTTGGATTATTGGCCTTTTGACAACTAATGCAAGTCGAAGCTTGTAGGGATAGAGTCAAAGGACTTCCCAACCAAATGCTGATCCAAGTCCAATCATTGTACCATATGATGTGATACCAATGGGTGGAGTCTGGTTCCACTGTCACAGCCATCTGCATATCTATGATATATTGATCTCATGCTGCCTACAACACAGTGCCTTTTAATATATAAAATTTGATGGATCATGGCCCGTCCTGCACTATATGAATGGCTGCGTTCATAAAGTGGACCGTCAAGTCCCTCCAACTTGAAAGGATCCTAACTCGGTGGTAAAGCTGATGATTGCCAATCATAAAACATTTACAACTATACTGCCACAGTTCTTCATTTGTTTTAATCATCTAGCGTTTTTGGAGACAGGCAGCATGGCCATCACTATTCTTGTTTTATATCTGCAACCAGGTGTTCCTTGAAAAAGACAAAAAAATAAAAGCAGTATATCCAAAAAAGCAAGTGTGTTCATCAATATATTGAGAGCCAAAAAAAAAAAAAAAAGTCACACAAGAAAAGCTTGATCTAAAATATTAAGTTATTCAAAGAAGGCAATTATTTATCAAATAAATATTCCCACATCACATAAAACCGATACCAGCCTTTTAATTCATACATCCAAAAAATCACTCTATATATTCAATCTTTTGTTGTTTTTTTAATTATTATCATGGCTACCATGGAGTCTAGGATGACAAAACGACACTTGAAACATCCAAACCTTAGTCAAATGGAGGGCTCTAGCACCTAGACCAAATAGACAACCCCTCAAACAAGGGCTGCCCAAACAAAGGACAAGATACTGAAGGGAATAAAAGCTACTACGTGTCCACATATTGTATCATGGAATCCATAGTCTTTGTCCTGTTAAACCTTTAATCTCCCAGGCCCCATGCCGGAACCAAAAAAAAAAAAATCTCCCCGGCCCCATCCCTAAGATTGGCACCCCTAACTTTGGATCCCCCTTCCAAATAATTCAAGCACGCACTTAGGAAGGTGTGACATCCAATTGAATTCCCTCTCTCATGAGAATAGTCCTTGTGAGGCCGGGTTCTCATTGCATGACTGCTCTTCCAAAACCCAACTCTCATGTGTGATGGCGACTGGACGTCAAAATCCAAGGACTAGTCCTTGTCCAAAGATACCCAATCTATGGAATTGAGTGGTGCAAAGAAATGTCGAACGAAGTTGGCCGGATGAGAGAATTGCTTTAAGGTTTTTACGCTTTGGTGCGGTGAGACTCCGCCGAATGGGCCAAAATAGACTGGAATAGTAAATCCTGCCAATCTAGCGATCAAAGCCCATGGCGTATTGTTGGATTTCTTCAGGAAGTTGGATCGTGGGATGGATGCCGTTTATCGGATGGTGGTTTAATTATTTGGATTCGGCGTATCATCTTTGGACACGGTATACCGACACAGCTGCTTTTCTGCCTCATGCTATGGATGCTGAATCCCATGCTTGGATTTGGTGCCCACACATGTGAGTCCACAGTCGTCTTCTGTTGTTCCTTATTTTTGAAAGACTACGAAAAAAAAGGACTACGGCACTGGAGCAGTTTGTTTCTAGAAGTCTGGCCCAGGCTGGGATAAAAATGATCTCGGTTTGTCTCGATGCGCACAGAAGATGGGAAGACTCGGATTGGATCAAGAATTTTCCAGACTTTGGTCAATATTTTCGAATCGAAGTATCTTAACCTCAGCGACATGATAAATCCCGAGTTAGTAACTCTATTTAGATATGGATTTAAACATTATTAATTAGAAATTCATTTAGAAAAAAGAACAAGATGATCAAATATATTGGCCTAATTGTTTATGCTGCATTGCTTGATCTACGTAAGCGCGCATATATATATATATATATATATATATATATATATATATATATATATATATATATATATATATATATAATATGTGCATTTATTTATATATATATGCATTTATTTATTTATTTATGCGTGTGTTGGGGGAGGGGAGGCGGTTTGATATTTAAGTAGTCTGTGTAACAATGCATCTATCATATGCAGTTGATTGAACAATCTTTAGTCTTATGATAAGTGTAATAGACAAATAGCTTTTGCTAAAATAATTTTAGAAATTACATAATAACCTATATTAGCATATATTATTTTCTTTTATCAATGTAATCTTATATTAGTCAGTATTATTTTTTTTATGAGCATGATCTTATTAGAATAATTTTAGGAATCACATAGCAACTTATATCAATCACTAATATTTTTCATTGTTAGTGTGATTCTATATTAGCCTATATTATTTTTTGTATGAAGTCTGTACATAATTATATATAACTCCTGAAATGTACCGAATATGATAGAATAGAGAAATAAAATCACTTTTCTCATTCTCTCTCTTTTGTTTTATTTTTCTCTTCTACTACAAATATTTCAACATGATAATATTTTAACAGCTTTAAATGAACAACAGTTCTTTTGTCTTGTTTAGATGGTGTTTTGGTATGAAATGAATGCAGTGGAGTGTTATATTTTAGTTTACTTTTTAGAGAAAGACACAATATCTATAAACATACAGATTTTTCATGATATGCGTGCATCCCTTGCTAAAAAGAAAGGAGCATGATTAAAGTTAATTAAAAAGGATAGATTGTCATATCTATTAAGAAGCATGATATGGGGAGAATGATTTTGATTAAACAGCCACGTAGTGTTAGAAAATGTTGAATGCATGCACTTGATGGTGTCACTATCTATGTAGAGTTTTCTAGTCATCTAATAATTTTTGTTTGGTAATGTAAAGAAGCACGTTTTCTTTTATGATTTTATAGTAAGAGATGCATTATAGCTTTCAAGCAACAAGTAAAGCTCCAACTTTTGGTCATGTAGGATCCAAAAAAATTAGGTAGCCCAAACTGGCTTGCTGATTGTGAAAGGTACAGAATAGATCCTATAAGCCATTACTTTTAAACTACATACAAAATTGCTAATAATGAGCCTTAAGGCAACTTGGTGTAGCATTATTTTGTACAAATGATTGTTATGCTGATCAATGCTTATCCTAGAGTTTGAATTACCGTTCTTGTATAACATACATATTTATGGTCATTCCATGTGATGGATATTCACTTTGGACAATATACATTTGCCCAATTTGAGTTAATTACTTTGGAATAGTTTCAACCAACGTTTTGAAATTTGGCCGTGGCAAACCTAGTTGACCCCTCACCAACCATGATATGTGAATTCATCCGTAAGCCCAAATATGTGGAAACTCATGTTGGATCCCATTTAATTAAATCTGATCCTGTTTAATTAGAACCCCCATCTTGACAAGTGTCATTGGTAAATTCTGATGATCACAAGGGCATTAAGATAATTTCGCAGCAGTGAAGGGTTACCTTGATGGGGGTGACTCTTCACGGGTGTAACCGTCTGCGCCGTTTGGTTCTTGAAAAGGGCTATAAAATAGCCTGTTAGACCCCTTCTCTAATGCACGCTTAAGGACCTCTCTCTCCAAAGGACCTCTCTACTAATTTCTATTTAGATCAGAGTTAATTCCTGTTGATCGCGGCGGCGGATCAGATTGCATGCATCTCAGAGTTCAAGATGGATTTAGCGAATCAAGGTATGATTTATAATTAAAGTTTAATTATTCCATCAATGGTATTAGAGCGGGCAGATTCTAAAATAAATCATATCTGTTTGGTCTGTTGGTTGCAATCTGATCTGCAGCCGCGATGAACAGGAATTAACTCTGATCTAAATAGAAATTAGCAGAGAGGTCTTTTGGAGAGAGAGCTCCTTAATGCGTGTATTAGAGAAGGGGTCTAATAGGCTATTTATAGCCCTCTCTAAGGACCAAACGCCATTGGTGGTTACACTCGTGAAGAGTCACCCACCATCAAAGTAATCCTTCACTATTACGGAATTACCTTAATGCCCTTATAATCATCAGGATTTACAAGTGACACTTGTAAAGATGTGGGTTCTAATTAAACGGGATCAGGGTTTAATTAAATGGGATCTAACATTCTCCCACTTGGACCATATTGACGCCATTTGTCAATGTGGGCCACAACTTGACGGGATCCTAACAACTCCACCTTAAATAATAAATTCTCAAGGGAGATGTGGTAAGCAATTTGCTACATAAATTGAACATTATTTTCTATTTAAAATTTTTTGTATGTTTTTGTTTTTATTTTATCAGCCATGCTGTCAGGCTTGTGCATGCAAAGATCTCTAACCAAGAGAAAATATCCATAGACTTCCTCACATATAGTATATTTTAGTTACTCCAATAGAAGAACCTTTTTCCCTTTGCTTTGGAGGTGAAGAAGAAGAGCTTTAATGCATACTAATTAGAGTGTAAGCTCGTATCAGGGAACCTCCAGAATGCCAAAAAGCAGCTCTTTGATCATCATGCTTATTCTGATATGCTTTAAACACTGTCTAGTGAGAATACTATCACCTTCTGGTAGAACACTGTCATGCTAAAAATAATGGATTTGCTTGTCATATACATTTAAGGGGTGTAGCTGTATCACTAGTCTTGAATTCTGTGTGAATTAAGTCACCTTTCCAAGATGAGGTGACCTAATCCATTTCCAACATTAACAAAGACAACCATAAAGAAATTTAGAATAGATTGATTCAGAAATGTAGAACATATAGGTTCAGGAATTCCTATAACCTACTGCAATTATTGGTCTAGGTGTCTGCATTAAGCACCACAAGAATCATGCAAGCTCGACGTGGAGCAGACGAGGATTTCTTTGCCCAGTTGTATTCAAGCACGTGTAATGGAGTGTGAAACCACTATCACAGATTCATAAGTGCACACACCCGGCGATATCGTATCAATTCAACTTACCAATTATTGAGAATTGGACTTCAGTGAGGATATGAATTCAGAACTCTCTGAAGTACTCTTATGACTAGAAGTTAGCCAACCATGCTGAAATAAGGATCAGAGATTTTGAGATGACTCCACCTGATTAAGATGGTCAGTTGCCTTCTGTGGAGACATGGTCCCCTAGCACCATCACTTCGGTTTAATCTCTCTCCACTAGCAGTCACCAGGTCTACAGTCTTTGATTGTGATCGCCACTGACTTCCACTGGGGACCTATCGAAATTCAGGTATAGAATTTATGAGTCTGTCCAGATTTGGATTTTTAAGTCCAAATCTACCACTTGGAAACCAATGGGAGAGATCCCCGTTCCAAGTTTCTTATCCATTTCCCTTCAGAGTGGCTGTAATGATACAATGAAGGCAGTATATTCCCTCTTTCGGGGATGAGTTCTTTCCAATAGAGTCCAGACTGCTGCATCTTTGAAACAAGATGCACTACTTTAGCAATCCAACTGTCATCTGGTGACTGGATAAATGGATGAGCTCCCATTGTCTACACCACGACGCTTAATGGTTGTGTACAAATTGCAGCCATCCAAGTCCTTCTCATGCCGTCACAAAGAGCTATCACCATGGGCTTAAAATCCCACAAAAGGCATAGCTTTCTCTAGGATAGATTTTCTGGTTCGGAATGTTATGATCAGAAGAATAAAAGTCCTGGCGTGCTTGAAAATTGGCGTTTTGATGAGTGTCAGTCAATGAAGAACATGGGATAAGAATGAAATGATAGAGGCGGCTCATCATACGATAAGGGAGGATAACATGGAAGGGAATGTACCTCTGTGGTTCCTTGCTTGACTAAACTTGCTCCTTGGAGGGGAGTGAAGTTCGTGACGTGCATGTTGCAGTCCCTTTCAGTTCCTGGTGAACTTTTACCCAATTGGCTAAATCAATCAAAAATGATCAACGTAAAGGGGAGGCACATTAGCTTCGCCGCAAAGTGGATATGGTCTCCATGTTTGGGCGAGATATACCAGCTCAGCACGCAGATTTTTGGATTACACCAGGGCTGCTAGTGTAACCAGTTCATATTTCCACTGAAATTTTGATCATGCTTGTAGCAAGAATCTTGCTATCCTATCCATCATCCTTGCAGAAAATGTGGAGAGAGAGAGAGAGAGAGAGAGAGAGAGAGACCTATTAAGCATGCATACCCTTGGAAATTACACCATAGAAGGGAGGAGTAAGGGAAAAAACTTCTCCGTGGACGTAATTTTTTTTCATTTGAATTTAAAATAGCCTCATTTATCTCATTGGATATTGAATGGTTGATTCTCTGTGACTAGCCTGCAACGACAAATTTAATTAATAACAGGCAAAACTTAAATAGAAAATGTTTGAAGGGTGGACTTAGGCCGTCCACTCACAACTCACAGAGTATGTATCTCACTTTTCTCTTTTGCTGCTGGCATTTAAATTACATCTAACAAAATTCATTGAACTTCCAAATGCTAGAAATTGATGCAACTTTCGATGACTTTGAATTTCAAAACATTGAGTGAGGCTGTGCTTCATGAAATGAGATTCCATAAGGAAAGACATGGCTTTCCAATGATTGGGCTTGGACAGGTTAATTGGGCCTAGTTTAGATGGACTGAGTTTGCTTTTTTAGAAGGCTTCATTGTGCTTCATCCATAGATACATCTAGCGTGATATTACTTGTAAAGACCTATGCGGGTTTGTGTTTAGTCTCACATCGACTATTTACTGGATAGATCTTAGGTATCTATACAGGGCTAAGGAGCATAAATAACATCTTCCAGCTGGTCTTTTAAGTGAGATCCTGAATAAAGACAAATGGTATTATAGTGGATCCAAACCATGGCCTATATGGATTAGAGTATATTACAGCACGGGTTCATGGAAGTTGACTATGGGCTTATTGGGGTGTTTGTGGTTAGATTTCAATAGATTTGGACCCTTAGCTTGGCAAGGCCGCTGGGGTTTAAATGAGAGAAGTATGTAAGGACCCATACAGATGAATGTTTAGTCCCACATCAACTATGCATTGAGTAGATATTTAGTACTTGTATAGGGCCAAGAAATCCAAATAATATCTTCCGATTAGCCTTTATGGATGAGGTCCTGAGTTGTAATATTGCTTAAAAATATGCATGAATTAGAGCTAGCTCACTAGCCATGTTCATCTAACCTAGCCTAAGTTGTTTACAGTGTTGTTGCCGAGCGTCAATATGGACAAAAATTTTTTGAGCAAGTGGAGGCTAAAGAAGTCAGTATTGTTGGCTGAGCCGTACCTTGATACCTTGAATCCCTCATTAGGAATTATTGCTACCTTCTGCTATTGTTTATGCTTATGTTACCATTGGTATTTCTTTTTTTCGCACTTCTTCAACAAGCAGATTACTTGAATTGTTAACCCTTGTATGGAATCAAACTCTGATAACCTGACAGGACACTCTACATTGGATAGAAACCTCCATTTAGTAAACACTTTGCCTAAATGTTTAAAATGTTTGTTATCCTTGTTGGTTGTCTCTAAGCTTATAAAGGCTCATCACTGAAGTTTCTCTAGCACTCTTAAGGGGTTGTTTGGAGTCTTATGGGGAAGATGTATGTAGGTCAAGTTGTAGATGCAAACTAACACACTTGTTTGAGTGCATGCAACTCAAATTATGTCAATTTCTCATCTCTTATTTTCCAATTTCCATTAGTTGAAGAAGAGAGAGAGAAAAGGAAGTTCTCCTCGATGGTTTGAATATAAGAAGAGGCAGTTGTCCCATCAGACCAGCTAACCTAATCTAGGTCCCATTCAGAAAGGGTCATGCGAGGATGAGAGGAGAAGGAATCGGTCTTTTCTCAAGTTCTATCTTTAGCATTCACCTGAATTGCATGTAAGTTGAGTTTCTCATTAGGCTAGATTTCAGAGCCATCTTGCGGTAGGCTTCCTCATAGTTAAAATGGCCATGGAATGAGTTGCATCCATTCGAGTAGATATCTTAAATAAATTAAAAAAAAATTAAGTTTCTCTCTATTCTATCTCGTTCAAAGCCTATACACCCCATCCCATGTCATTGTTTCCATCCTCTTTGTTTCTCCATCTCGATCACACCTCCCATCGGATCTCCTTAATTAGCCATGTCCTATTAGACCACTCTCCAACCTTTCTCACTGATGTCCTCTTTGTTTCCATCCTCTTTGTTTCTCACCCCTCTTATTATTCATCCAAGAATTCTTTCTATTCATTTGAAAGAAAAGCAAATCCCTTCTCCACCCACCTTCCATGCATGCCATCCCTTCCTTGACTCTTCCTTCTTGTCGTACATGCATGTGCTCTGTACACCATCACCCACCCTTAATCTCCCCTGACTATCTCTTGCATTGAAATCAACAAGTGTTGACATGGCTACCTTCCTACATTGTCACTCCTTTGTTCCAAAACTAGTGCCTATGGCTGCAAGTTCCAATGGCAAATTCCCATCCATCTAGTTCTTTGCAAGTGTTGGTGGTCATCTGAAGGAAGAGGCTTGGGAGCTGTGGTTAGCCATAGAATTGGTGACCAAGCTAACATCAATTAGTCCCCTCCCCCCTCCATGCCTGTCTTTGGGCTCTGCTTCTCACACCTTTCCTCGCCCTCCACTGATGCTAGAGAAAACCTCTTACACCACTCCCCTCCCACCTTCGCCCGGACCCCTCTGTCTCTACCCCTCCCTCCCCATGGCTACATCTCCTCTTCTCTCCATCTTTCCCATTTTGTCTTTCTTTTTCTCAACTTGAAAGTGAGCTTCCTTATAGGTCAATCACTACAATCCAAATTGCAATGCAACATGAGTTCCGATGCAACTTCAAGTATAGGGCTCTAAATGGTTCCTACGATTATGTTCATGACAAATTATGGTCTTCGCATAAAGCTATTTCACATAGAATTATCATTCGAAGCTACTAATCTAGGGCTAAACTAGACCTAGTAAATTATGGTTGGCCATGAGTTGGAGGAGAAGTCAATCAGATGTGTTGGGATTAGAAATATCTAGTATAGAAATTTATCCAAGTTAAACCTAAACCTACATCGCTTGTGTACCCTTATTTTTTCTATAAAAGAAAATAAGTCATTCTTTAGATAATGTATAAATAAACCAATGTATATTGCACTTCAAGTCTAGGTGCTTTTAATTAAATTTTCTCTCTGGTCTTGAATCTCTTAAGCTCATTGCACCACTAGGAACTTGGCCCCTTACACCATTGGGTGGTCTCCCACTAGTCTTAGCCCTTTGCACAAATGATTAACGACACCATGAGGATCTGTTTCAGGCTTTGACGTTAACTTGATAAGTGTCAAGTGGGATACAAGACTTTCCCTCATAAACTGCACTGCTCTCTTATCAAAGAAGCTATCTACGAATAAAAAGCCAATTGTGGAAAATGCTAATTTGGTCCATCTATTAGTGTGACCTCCCAAAAAAAATTTTTAGTGTTCTTTTGAGATATTTTTATTGATGAAACAAATTAATCTTGCTCTACTGTTTATGATAATGTCAGCTTATGAATATGCATAGAATAAACTTCTTAAGCTATGTTTACTTCCTAGATAGATAATGAGTGGCTAAAGTTGTTAGTATCTACCACTTAACCATATAGGTGGATAAAATATTGCATGACCGCGACTTAGTTTTTTTTTCTTCTTTTGAAATAGAAAGAAAAGTTGGAAAAGCCCCATTAGAATTGAAATGAAAAGAGAATACAAGAGATAGGTTCCAAAATATCTTAAGAAAAGCAACAATTTAATTGCTTTAATTTTTTGAAAGTAGAAACGAGGAGAAACTAAAGTCTACTCCATCCAATAGCAACTTACTTATCGACTCTCTGAGAATTACTATCCTTTAGTAGCTTCAGCCTATGTGTCTATTATCTGACACTCTACTAAGCTTTAAATCTCTAAGAACTGAAAACTATGGAAATTCTCTGCTTAGAAAAACTTATCTCACAAGTCTTCTTCTTTCTTTATCTCTCTCTTCTTGTAGGATAAGGAAGACCCCTAGCCTTTGCACCTCTATCTCTCTCTCTTGATGTGTGATGATTAATGCATGTGGATTGGATGCTATGCCCAACCCTAGGATCCCACCTTATATAGAAGATGGGAGGTGCCCTAGAGTACTTATTGGACTTTTCTTTTGATGGAGAAGAGAAGGATGAGGGAGGCAGGCTTATATGGCCACCTCCTCTTCTAGAGTCCTCCTTGGATTTTAATTTGGAAGGAAAGGGGCACCTGATCTCTAGGGAGGCCACCCCTAATCTAGATGTGCACACTCCCAGTGAGAGTTTGCTATCTTCTTAGTGCTGACATGGCAATGGCACTGGCAAGCTTGGTTGGATAGGCCCCATTTGGATCTCATCCAAGTGGCTTATTAGATTTACCTAGGCTCGATTTTGCTTGACCTAACCAAGTTAAATCTCTATATCCATACTTATTCTCTAGCCCAATCTCTTATCCAATTAAATTCAGATCTTTCTTGATACAAATTATGAAAGAATCATCAATTAGAGTCACATTCTAATTAATATGGATATAGATGGAATATTGTTGCCCAAGGTGACAACCCAAGAAGGGGGGTGAATTGGGTCTTTTAAAAACTTTTCAACTACTTCTAATCTTTTAGAGTTAATTAAGCTAAGTTGTATGGATGCTTAGTGAAATTTAAACTTAGCAAGAGTATGATTCTAATATAATCAACTATTAAGCAGCGGACTCAATAAAAGATTAGTCTATGTTTGCCCAAGTATGCAATTCAATTGAATGAGACTTGATTAAGTAAATTGAATATGCTTGCAACTAAAGGATGCACGGAGAAGAGTTAAGCAAGCATAGTATCTAAGTAAGTAAGTGAGTGAGGAAGTCAGACAACAAAGAGCATCACAAACACAACAAAAGTATAGTGGTTCGGTGCATTCCAGAACCTACATCCACTCCCCAAGACCTCTTGGAAATTTCACTATAATCCCTCAGATTACAGCCGGTTGTTTTACAAGCTCACAACCCAACTTGTTGTTTTGCGAGATCACAACGAACTCGGTCGGTTTTCATCAGGCTCACCGACTAGAACCTATCGATTGTTTTCACAGGCTCACAATCCAACCCAGTTGGTTTTTCCAAATGCTCACCAACCACAACCTTACAACGATTGTTTTTCGGGTTCACAATCAACCCAGTTGGTTTTTCCCCAAAGGCTCACCAACCACAACCTTACAACGTTGGTTTTCCCTTTGGCTCACCAACAAACCTAAACACCATTGGTTTTTCCTTTGGCTCACCAACAAACCTTAACCCCTTGATTTAATCCCTTGATTGAATCAAGTTACAAGATATTAGACAAAAAATTTAAAGCAAATACAAGCTTCTTAACTAAGCAAATATAGCAAATATAAATAAATGGAGTAAAGAGAAGCTCTCAAACGAATTTTGAAGATGAAGGAACTCGGCTTCTTCTTTGTTAGATGTATGCCCTAAAAGCCAATCTGGCAGACACATTATTAATTCTAGGACATAAATTTGTACTTGACTTTATTATTATTGAATAATAAATGGGCATCTTTTCATTCATATTGTTTATGTGTCTATGAATTGTCTAAGAAATTAATAAGATGATGATACATATTCTCAAGAGTTGAGAATTTTGAGCCATGTATCATTGGTGATTAATTTCTAAATGCTCCTGATCAATGGATCATCACGAGGATGGTGATCGATCCGATCAGTGCACAGATCGCTTTCCTTATGGATGGACGAGACTTGAGTCCACAATGTAGGGACACTGAAGTGAGAGTGCAGGTGCTTGTTAGAGAACAAGAGTACTGAGCGTGACCCAAGACAAGAAGTCACTTGGATGTCTATCCACTCGTCAGTGACTTGCTTGATGTTGCAGTAGTGTGACTGGTCCTTTGACCTGCAGTGCTTCGGCTATTCACAGTGAGGTTATTGTAGTTGACTGCACATATACATGGTCTCTAGTCATATGGGTCCTTGTTGTGTAGATTGGCTACAGTAGGTTCACTGTAGGAGTAGGGTATGCACTTACATGAAATCTATCAACCTTGATAGAAGAGGAGAATCCTATGTATTTATTAGACTGAGTTCTAAGACCTTGGCCAGGGCAGTAAATACAGTGGAGAAAGAGTTTTCCACTATCGAACTCAAGTCGAATAAATCTAGACATATGACAGACCACGAGGTTTGACGAGTTATCCATGACCTCCAGTCTGTAGGGATCCATGATAGAAGGACTGTATCATACGATAACTGCATCTAGAGGTTCATCATTCTGTTCTGCTGGGTAGCCACTACATACTGCTAGTGTCACTGGTGGATGGTGAGACTCACAGGATCATCTTGATGGTCGATGAACCCTGATGAGTTGAGTTGGAATTGTTTCAACCATTGAAAGGAGTTTTCAATGATATTGTGATAGAGATCGCAATATATCTCACTACCAGTCAGAATAGAACCTATGGGTCACACACATTAGAGGTATTGACCGATCCGATGGTTGAATGTGATTAGGAATCACAAATAATCAATTAGATTGATAAATGGATAACCCGCTAAGAGTTAGTGGTTGGAAGAAAAAATAATTGCAATCAGATTGCAATTTAATTAATTAGATTTAATTAATTGGACTTGATCATGAGTCCTACTTGGAGTAGGATCCTTGGAGTCCTAATTGGATTAGGATTTCAAATTAAATTAGAATCCTATTTGGAATAGGATTTCTAAAGTCCTCAATTCTTAGGGCTGAAATTTGAACAAGTCTTGAGATTAGATTAGGATTTTCTTAAGTCCTAATTAATTTAAATTTATCTCTAATCTAAAACTCCTAATTTCTATGGATTAGGAATTGAAGAGTTCAATAGAAGTCATGGTTCAATAAATCCTAATTAGATTAGGATAAGGAGGAAATTGAAATGGGTTCATAAAAATCCTATTTTGAATAGGATTGGACTCATGAAATAACCCAAATTAAATCACTCCTTTATTGATTAAATGGTGATTTATTGGACTTGAGGGAGGGCCCACGCCCCTCCCCTTGGTCCTTGCGTGAGAAGAAAAGGAAAGGGCTACGCCCCTCCTTGCTTGCCATCTAAAGGGATAAGAATGAGTTCCTAAAATAGGAACTCATCTTTATCCTTAATACTTCAAAAAGGAGCATGGGATTCGGCCAAGTATATAGTTTTTCTCCTCATTCCAAACGTGAGCACCCTCCTCCATCTCCTCTTTGAAGCACATCTCAAGAGAAGAAAAGAAAAGCCTAAGACGCCCTTCTTTCCTTCTTCATCTTGGTTCCAAAAGGAAGAAAAAGAAAAAGGTTGCAGGCTTTGTTCTTGTTCCTTTGGTTCTTCCTTCTTCTTCCTCCTCTCAAGCCAATCAAAGGTTGATTCAAAGGAGAGGACTTCAGCCATCCATAGCCATCTCGCCAAGGGAGCTAGCACCCCGGTGAGATCCAAAGGCTTTGATCGAGTCAGTACTTCGTGTGGATACCCGTAGAGGCCGGACGCGTGTGCGGCTTCTATCGAACCTTCTACAAATCCATGTGAATCAGATTTGCGGAGACCATCTACCTGCACAAGGTGAAGATCTGATCTTCTTAATAATTTTAAAATGGTTTAAAATAATTTAATTCTAATCTATCTACAAACGAAAGGTTTTAAAACACGTTCATGCGATGAACGCATCCCGCATAGTTTTTCCGCTGCAATCTGAAAATTATTTCGAATTTTCATGGCATATGTGGGATGCTAACAGTGGTATCAGAGCCATGGTTATGTAGATTAAGATTAGAATTAAATTTTTCAAGGCATTTTAGATCTGAAATTTAGGGATTATGCTTGCTAAAAATTAAGTATGCAGAATTTTCAGCTTGCTGTTTTTTCTGCATACTAATTAATGGATGCTTAGATTAATGATTCTAATGCATTAATAATGTGATTACAAATGTTTAGAATCAAATCATGCATGATCAGCAAGTCATAAGATGATATAATCTGTTAAATTACAGATCTGAAAATAATTTTTTATGCATGTGATGCGTATGGTGATGATCATGGATGGACCCTTTGAATGTGCTGAAATGTTCTGCGATGTTCTGTGATGTTCTGTGATGCATGTAATTTTAATTTTCAGATGCCTGCGTGCATCTTAAATTCATGTATTAGAGACCTACGTGTCTCAATGAAAAGGGTTGTAATTTTATTTTTTTTTATTTAATTTTTAAAACAATCTGGAATGTAATCTGTGATGTGTGTTGCACGTCGATGGTTGATCGATATGTACATCAACAAGCTCAACATGCGCGGATCAAGATCAAGGGTTGATTGAAGATGGATCAAGGAGTTGATCACAATTGGACCTAGAGGATCAAGATCGAGTCAAGAGTTGAAGACGATCAAACCAATTGACGTGCATGTGCTTGTAAAATGACCCCATCCTGGATCCATGATCATCACCATTTAATTTTATTTTGATA